>NC_045991.1:13617509-13752509 GCF_010909765.2 Amblyraja radiata
CCCCAAGAATATCGGGTGTCAGTTGTGGTGAAGAACCTTAGGGATTGTAACATCCAGTCCTACTAATCAATATCAAAAAAATATTGTAATTCAAGGAAGATTGTGCTGATCACTTCGAGCTCAGTCAGGAGTTGTGCAGAAGAATGTTCTTCAGATGGACATAAATGGTGTCTTGGTTTCACTTCCCATCACCAACGCCAATGCACAACAGTGTTGTAACAGTGGCCTGGATGTCACTGGTTGGATCTCTGGAGTGGCTATTGTACCCATTCAGAGTAGGCTAGGGGGCCAGAGCCCACAGAGTAGGTTAGAGGACCAGAACACACTCCCTGTAGTTTAGGGGACCAGACCCACCCCCTGTAGTTTAGGGGACCAGACCCACTCCCTGTAGTTTAGGGGACCAGAACCCACTTAGAGTAGTTTAGGGGACCAGAACACACTCTCTGTAGGCTAGGGGACCAGAACACACTCCCTGTAGTTTAGGGGACCAGAACACACTCCCTGTAGTTTAGGGGACCAGAACACACTCTCTGTAGTTTAGGGGACCAGAACACACTCGGAGAAGGTTGGGCTCCTAACTGAGCCTAAGCTGACTGTCCCACTTCATGTTGATGAGCAGAGTGAAGGACTTTATCCCAGGAATGCCTGATGCTGTTGTAAGGTGGGCAAAGACAGCAGGGTTTTAGACTACTCTGTGCCAATAATCCTCACTGTGATAAAAGATTAAAACATATTTAAATAAAGTCATTTTACCACCAGTTGCTTTAGGCTGGAAGGGGATGGATCCATAGTGAATACCTTCCTCTGTATCTGTGGAATTAAGTTGGAAACAAATAATTTATTTGTATTTGAAAAAGGATGATTTAATTCAATGCAGGGTCACGATACGAAACGCTGATCATTGTTGTCCCTCCATAGATGTTGCTCGACCCACAGAGTACCTCCAGCAGTTTGAAAAAACCCTCCATGAAAAGTCACATCTCCTAACCTCCTTGTTTTGACTTCTTCCTGGGACGGTGGAAATTACAAAGAGAATTTGAGTTAATTTGGCTCGTGGAGTTTAGAAGAATGACAATGGCTCTCATGGAAACATAGACAATTCCAACAGGTAGACCAGTCTGGATGGAGGAAGATGTTCCCTGTTGGGGGAGACCATGACCAGGGGTAAAGGTTTAAGACAACAGACAATAAGGATTAAGATGAGGAGAACAAAGAATCTGTTACATTCTCCACCACATATTTGACTGGAGCCAAATCATTCAGTACATTTTAGGAGTTGTTGAATTCATTGACAGATACACAACAATGGCGAGATACAGATACAGGTACAATGACAATGTTGCCTGCAGCAGCAGCATCAGAGGCATTTGGACTAAGGCAACACACCACATAAATGAAGCATAAATTTCAAAGACCACTGGTTAGTGGAAAAAAGTCTCTAAAACACAAAATAGAGACCAGTCATATGTGGACTAAGATCAAGGAATATGGGGAGATATGATCAGCTGAGGTTCAGTTTAGTTTATTGTCATGTGTGCCCAGGTTCAGGGAAAAGCTTTTGTTGCATCAGCAGAAAGACAATATATGAATACAATCAATGCCGTTACAGTGGAACACAGTGGAACACAATTGATCCGTACTGTGGAACAAGGTAAGGAATTTATATTTTTCTCATTAAAACACGAGCAATGTCTGATTTATTGAAAGGTTCCTTCAGATTTTTCAAGAAAGATTACTCTGTTGTTCATCAGATTCATGAGAAATGTGATCTAAATTCTGGCAAAAACAATACTGTCCACCATTTGACCAGCACTGCAGAGGTACTCCAGATGGCCAGCCCTGCCGGCAGTCTGTTCGTTTTTTCATCTTTTTGTTATTTTAGCGTTTGTTTAAAGTTTGTTTTAATGTTCTTCAGTTTTGTTTTATGTGGGGAGAGGGGGAAAACTTTTTTTTTCAGGTTCTTACCTTCCCGGAGAGGTGATCATTTTTCAGATCACATTCTCCTGGGTTAGGCTCTGCGGCCTACCATCGCTGGAGTTGAAAAGCCGCCTTGGACTGTGGGGCGCGGACTTAACACCGGAGCGGATCCCTTGCCTGGGATCGCTCCCACCGCGGCCTGCGGACTTACCATCAATGGCTCGCAGTCTCGGGAGAGGCTATTCGGGAGCTCCAACGCCGTGGAAGGTTCAACCAGCCATGACACAAGGTTTAAACGCCCGGCGTGGGGGAGCTGACATCCCCCCGATGCAGGAGCTGAACGCCCCGACTTGGAGGACCCAAACGCCACCGGCTACGGGAGTCAAGACCATCCCGTTAACGGAGGCTCGAGGCCCATGGCCGAGGAAGAACACTAGTGAAGGACTTAAGCTTTATTTTGCCAGTGAGGAATGTGTAGGAGTCACTGTGGTGGATGTTCATGTTGAAATGTGTTTTTGTGTGATCTGTTGCTTTTTAATTGTATGACTGACCTGGCCAATGAAATTCATCGTATGTTGCAAAACATACTTGGCAAATAAAACCTGATTCTGATTCTGTCTGAGGTGGAAACAAAGAACTGCAGATGCTGGTTAATACACAAAGGGACACAAAGTACTGGAGTACTTCTGCAGGTCAGGCAGCATCTCTGGAGGACATGTATAAGGTGATGTTTCAGGTCGTGACCCTTCTTCAGACTCACAAGAAGGGTCTCGATCTGAAACATCACCTATCCACCATCTATTAATGATGCTCAAACCATTCTGAAATGTTGTTGTTATTTTCACTTTAGAATAAAACCTGAACTAGTGGCAACGTGCATTGGAGGCATTTCATGCTAGATGATATTTTGTGAAAGGGATGGTGACTTTTGGAAGGGCAAATGTTGTCCATTCTTTAGAGAGCCACTAACCAAGCTGTTAATCAGGATCAACAATAAATGAGGAGTGTGAATATGTTGTTCATGGTGATGTCTCAACATTGATGGGTTGGCCATGATAGTCCAGTGAAAGTTAGTCAATTGACCAATGCAGAGTAAGACCTGCAGTTGGATGAGGAAGATTGTGGCTGAGGGGTGAATTGACACAAGAGAGAGAGACTGTTGAATTGATCAATTAGTTTGTGTGTTTGAGGTTCCCTTCCTCACATTCTTGTTACAAAACTGTGAAATGTGAAATAGGTTGCTTCATCAAATACAACACCTGTACAACTAGAGATTCATTGACAGAGTCATCTATTTACCTTCTTCGTTGTGTTCCTAGTCACAGACATATATTCAGTAACACGGCTCATCTCCGGTACTGGGGTCACATTGATTTCTGGAAAATAAGTATTATTTTCTGATTAAGACTTTAATTCGGTTTGATTTTAAAGAAGCAACAATCCAGTGTTTAAACTGTACCCCATTAATAATGAGATCCACCAGAATGACCAGGAACATGACTTCAGATGTACGTCAGATACATTTAATTGTGGGATAAGACCATGTGTATAAAATCAGAGTCCATGGAAACACAGTGTTCCCTAAATTATGACCCATGGTACACAAGGCAAAGGTTTCCCTTGAAGTTTGAACCACCAAAGTGCAGTGGAGATACATACCTTGGTCTCCTGGTTTAGTGGTGTTAGGTAAATTGAATGGATTAAAGGCCGATAAATCCACAGGGCCAGATAGGCTGCATCCCAGAGTAGTTAAGGAAGTAGCCCCAGAAATAGTGGATGCATTAGTGATAATTTTTCAAAACTCTTTAGATTCTGGAGTAGTTCCTGAGGATTGCAGGGTAGCTAATGTAGCTTTTGAAAAAGGGAGGGAGAGAGAAAACAGGGAATTACAGACCAGTTAGTTTAATGTCGGTAGTGGGGAAACTGCTAGAATCAGTTATTAAAGATGGGATAGCAGCACATTTGGGAAGTGGTGAAATCATTGGACAAGTCAGCATGGATTTATGAAGGGTAAATCATGTCTGACGAATCATATAGAATTTTTCGAGGATGTAACCAGTAGAGTGGATAAGGGAGAACCAGTGGATGTATTATATCTGGACTTTCAGATGGCTTTCGACAAGGTCCCACATAAGAGATTAATATACAAACTTAAAGCACACGGTATTGGGGGTTCAGTATTGATGTGGATAGAGAACTGGCTGGCAGACAGGAAGCAAAGAGTAGGAGTAAACGGGTCCTTTTCACAATGGCAGGCAGTGACTAGTGGGGTACCGCAAGGCTCAGTGCTGGGACCCCAGCTATTTACGATATATATTAAAGATTTGGACGAGGGAATTGAATGCAACATCTCCAAGTTTGCGGATGACACGAAGCTGGGGGGCAGTGTTAGCTGTGAGGAGGATGCTAGGAAGCTGCAAGGTGACTTGGATAGGCTGGGTGAGTGGGCAAATGCGTGGCAGATGCAGTATAATGTGGATAAATGTGAGGTTATCCACTTTGGTGGCAAAAACAGGAAAGTAGATTATTACAGAATGGTGGCCGATTAGGAAAGGGGGAGATGCAACGAGACCTGGGTGTCATGGTACACCAGTCATTAAAAGTAGGCGTGAAGGTGCAGCAGGCAGTGAAGAAGGCGAATGGTATGTTAGCATTCATAGCAAAAGGATTTGAGTATAGGAGCAGGGAGGTTCTACTGCAGTTGTACAGGGTCTTGGTGAGACCACACCTGGAGTATTGCGTACAGTGTTGGTCTCCTAATCTGAGGAAAGACATTCTTGCCATAGAGGGAGTACAGAGAAGGTTCACCAGACTGATTCCTGGGATGTCAGGACTTTCATATGAAGAAAGACTGGATAGACTCAGCTTGTACTCGCTAGAATTTAGAAGATTGAGGGGGGGTCTTATAGAAACTTACAAAACTCTTAAGGGGTTGGACAGGCTAGATGCAGGAAGATTGTTCCCGATGT
Source organism: Amblyraja radiata (assembly GCF_010909765.2). Lineage (NCBI taxonomy): Eukaryota > Metazoa > Chordata > Chondrichthyes > Rajiformes > Rajidae > Amblyraja > Amblyraja radiata. Next base: position 13,622,396 of record NC_045991.1, read on the forward strand.
TGGGGAAGTCCAGAACAAGGGGTCACAGTTTAAGGATAAGGGGGAAATCTTTTAGGACCGAGATGAGGAAAACCTTTTTCACACAGAGAGTGGTGAATCTCTGGAATTCTCTGCCGCAGAAGGTAGTTGAGGCCAGTTCATTGGCTATATTTAAAAGGGAGTTAGATGTGGCCCTTGTGGCTAAAGGGATCAGGGGGTATGGAGAGAAGGCAGGTACAGGATACTGAGTTGGATGATCAGCCATGATCATATTGAATGGCGAATGGTGCAGGCTCGAAGGGCCGAATGGCCTCTACTCCTGCACCTATTGTCTATGTTTCTATGTTTACTGGCCCATATTTATCCCTCAGTAAATAGGAACATATTGAGGGCAAATTGGAGACCATATTTTCTACATGACTACACTAGCGATACTTCAACTTCTGGCATGTTTATTTGATATTGGTTTACACCGGGGATGGTGACACAATCACCACATGGTCAGATCATTGCAGATCACCACCTGAACAGCATCATACAGCAGACTCCTCATGGCAACGCAGGTAGACAGGACAACCCACATTGCATAAATAATGCTTCAATTGAACACAACAAGTCTGAAATCAATTTCCCAACAATATAAGCACAAACAGATACTTTTCTATCCAAAATAGATTGTTCTTTTCTCCTTGTAACAAAGATAACATTGTCATTGATAATTTGGGGGAATCTGTGCTGCATTAAGGATGCCTTCATGTACTTTACCTGTAGGCTTGTGCCTTCTTTGACACCACACCACTGCCAGTATAATGACGAGGAGAAGAGCCAGCCCTACGATAATTCCAACAATGATGAATTTCAAATCGTAAATCTCTGTCAAAGTAATAAACACAGAGTTCACATTTGTAGAATAAATGGACATCATTCAAAAGCTCCCCCAAAGACCAGGCATTAACCACACTGACTAATTTAGATCAGAAGTCTTGAGTTTAACGTGATCCAGATTAACTGAGACACAAGGTACTACAGATGATAGTTTACCAATAAAAGACACAAGGTGTTGGAGAAACTCAGCAGGTTAGGCAGGTGACATTTCGGGTCACAGCCCTTTAGTCTGAAGTAGGGTCCCAACCCAAAACCTCACCTATCCATGTTCTCCAGAGATTCCGCCTGACCCGTTGAGTTACTCCAGCATATTGTGTCTTTTTTTCCCAGATTAATTGACCTTACTTAAAAACATAAAAACATAGAAAATAGGTGCAGGAGTAGAGGCCATTCGGCCCTTCGAGCCTGCACCGTCATTCAATGTGATCACGGCTGATCATCCAACTCAGTATCCTGTACCTGCCTTCTCTCCATACCCCCTGATCCCTTTAGCCACAAGGGCCACATCTAACTCCCTCTTAAATATAGCCAATGAACTGTGGCCTCAACTACCTTCTGTGGCAGAGAGTTCCAGAGATTCACCACTCTCTGTGTGTGGAAAATGTTTTCCTCATCTCAGTCCTAAAATATTTCCCCCTTATCCTTAAACTGTGACCCCTTGTTCTGGACTTCCCCAACATCGGGAACAATCTTCCTGCCTCTAGCCTGTCCAACCCCTTAAGAATTTTGTAAGTTTCTATAAGATCCCCCCTCAATCTTCTAAATTCTAGCGAGTACAAGCCGAGTACAAAGATCAGAGAGCCACAACTTGCCTCAGTAGCCATCAGTTAGAGACTGTAAACATTCACACAAGTTTCTATCTCTTGGTTACAATCAGCTGACATTTCTCAGGCAGGAGATGGGAGCTGATGGTTGGCTGATAAAGTAGCTGATTCAGCTGTGATACTTCCCATTGTACAGTGGACAAATGTCTATCATAGTCTAAGCCTGAAACAATGGTTGAATGAGCACTGCTGACAACAGAGTGGATATTGCCCTCCAATTTCAATCATCTCTAACCAGGAGCACAAGAACTGTAAATGTTAGAAATATTCAGCCGTTTGAGCAGTATCTGTGGAAAGGGAAACAAGTGAGTTCATGTTTTGTCAGATTCAAAGAAAGGATCTTTGGCAATAGACAATAGGTGCAGGAGTTGGCCATTCAACCCCTCGAGCCAACACTCAACATTTATTAACAAGACAAAGTCCACATACAAACAAGATATACAAATCACACAGCAGCTGTCAGAATCACATCAGATCATCCTAGAGTTCTGTCACAGAAGCATCACATTCACAGGCACCCACGCAAGCTCATCATATTTAATCCAACTTAATATATAATCACCCGTTATGTTAAACCTTCACTTGTATGTCACTAGAATAACATATTTTGTCATTGATGGCCACTATGTATGTACTTATACACAGTCACACACATGTCTGTACATATGGTTCCAAATACACGTATACAATACCAATCGAACTCCTCCCCTCCACTGGGGCTATGGAGAAATCGTGTCCTTAATCAGTCTTGGCAGTTGTAGTAATACCGATGTCCACATAATGTTGAAAGCATCTGTCCTTAACTGGAGTTTAGCTGTTATACTTTCCATCATATATACACTTTTCAATCTTTCCCTCCACTGTTGAACATTTGGTGACTTTACATTTCTCCATGACTCTGTAATCATCTTCTTTGCAATCAACAGCAACCCCCCAAGCAAGCATGTGTGTCATACGCTAGAATTTAGAAGATTGAGGGGGGATCTTATAGAAACGTACAAAATTCTTAAGGGGTTGGACAGGCTAGATGCAGGAAGATTATTTCCGATGTTGGGGAAGTCCAGAACTAGGGGTCACAGTTTAAGGATAAGAGGGAAGTCTTTTAGGACCGAGATGAGAAAAACATTTTTTTTCACACACAGAGAGTGGTGAATCTGTGGAATTCTCTGCCACAGAAGGTAGTTGAGGCCACAGTTCATTTGCTATAATTAAGAGGGTGTTAGATGTGGCCCTTGTGGCTAAAGAGATCAGGGGGTATGGAGAGAAGGCATGTACAGGATACTGAGTTGGATGATCAGCCGTGATCATATTGAATGGCGAATGGTGCAGGCTCGAAGGGCCGAATGGCCTCTACTCCTGCACCTATTTTCTATGTTTCTATGTTTTGGTATCTATATTTTCTGGATTCTCTCCTAGTATGAAGCATGCCGGCTCCAGAGGTAGATCCACCCCCAAGATTAGCTTGATCTCCTCCTGAATGTCTATCCAATATTGATACAATTTGGGACAATCCATAAAATCTGGATATGATCACCAATCTTCCCACATTGTCTCCAGCATAAATCTGAGATGTTGCTGTATCTTGCTAACATAAGAGGAGTCTGAAATACTCTCATTCTAGTTTTCCATTCAAACTCCCTCCAGGCGGGGCTGTTTAACGTATGAACAAAAGACATGTCTTTTCCCACATTTCGTCAGTAATAATAATATTCATTTCCAATTCCCATTTCTGTTTCGTTTCTATCGTGTTTCCTTTTACATAATCTTGAAGTCCTTTATCTAAATCCTGGTTCAACCAGATGAGTGTTTGAGTACACAGCGGCATGCAGTAAAACATGACATAGATCAGGTCAACTAATACTGACTGATCTACAGTCAGATCAGTAACAGAGTGAGGGATATGGGTGGAAGTGGAGCAAGAACATAAAAGGAAAACTCTGCAATTGGAAGGGGTGGGAAATGAGTTGAAAGAGGAAGGGAAGAGAATAGGATCACTGGGTGGTGGGATAAATGCGTGCACAATGAAGGGGGGGAATGGTGTTCAGGAAGTGTTATTTGAAATTTGAGAATTCATTGATCATAACAGAGTTAGACAACTCAAACTGGAAGAAAATATTCCACTCAAATGTCTGGACCAATAAACGACATCAAAACTCAATCATGACTCTAAGTATGAAGAACAAACCCTTATCACTTACCACTGGGCTTCTGATAGTTTGGGACAACAAGCCAGGGCAGGTCATGATCAAACAAAACACATCTCCAGTTCCCGCTGCCTCTCTCAGCTTTCTGAATAACCAGACTCAGTGATTTCTCTTCCTCAGTCAGTGCCTTTTCTCCAACACGTTTGCCATCGCCATTGATCCAAACCAGTCTCATTGACCAGGTGACGTGAGACACAGAGCAGGTCAGGGTAACGTTGTCTCCCTCAGTCACTGCATCAGACGGTTCAGCTGTGACTGTGGAAACAAGCAGGTTGTTTACATTTTAAACAATAAGTTCATCAGTAAACTCAGTTGCAACATTCTGACTCCTACCTTTCACTGTGATTAGATCAATGGTGAGAAACAGATTTTGTTCCAGATAACAGGCGTAAACTCCGGCATCTTGAAACACAACGGGGACAATCCTCACATTGAAATCCTTGCCATCGAAGAGTTTCCCTGAGGTCACCAGTCGATTCACGAAGTTGGTCCCATTGACATTGATGATGATGGGCTGAGAACGGTCTGCAGATGCTATTACTTTCTGCGGTTCAAGGTGATGAGGTGACCAGGTCCACTTAGCACGGGAATAGCCACGACCATAACTCCCAGAACAAACCAGGTGAAGTTCACTGTGACCGGTGCTGGAGCGGTAAAGTGTGTATCTCCCATCATGTAAATCTGTATCAGAGAGACAGAGGATAACTCCTTTCAGTATTACAGTTACTGTGCCATACACAGATTCTCAACCGTATTCTTATAAACATTTGTGGTGTTTTGTTCAACTTATCAAGTTTCAAATGTAACATCTTTCATGAATGCCGCACTAAACTCATCAGATCTTTATAAAATACAATGTGCTGTACGGCAGTAAGTTGCAGTGAAGTTTGGATATTCCACTCTACATTTCAACATGAGGTTGGCCCCCACACCCGGACTGTCCGGGAATGTCCCGGGATGGAATGAAACCTCCCGGAGACTCCCGAGAGCGGTGTGGGAGGTGAATGTCTCTGTCAGTCTGCAGGAGGTGGTTCAGGTTCAGGTTCGGGTTCAGGTTCAGGTTCAGGTTCAGGTTCAGATTCGGGTTCAGGTTCAGGTTCAGGTTCAGGTTCAGGTTCAGGTTCAGATTCGGGTTCAGGTTCGGGTTCAGGTTCAGGTTCAGGTTCAGGTTCGGGTTCAGGTTCAGGTTCGGGTTCAGGTTCGGGTTCAGGTTCGGGTTCGGGTTCAGGTTCGGGTTCAGGTTCGGGTTCAGGTTCAGGTTCGGGTTCGGGTTCAGGTTCAGGTTCGGGTTCAGGTTCGGGTTCGGGTTCAGGTTCAGGTTCAGGTTCGGGTTCAGGTTCGGGTTCAGGTTCGGGTTCGGGTTCGGGTTCGGGTTCAGGTTCGGGTTCAGGTTCAGGTTCGAGTTCAGGTTCAGGTTCGGGTTCGGGTTCAGGTTCAGGTTCGGGTTCAGGTTCGGGTTCAGGTTCGGGTTCAGGTTCAGGTTCAGGTTCGGGTTCGGGTTCGGGTTCAGGTTCAGATTCGGGTTCGGGTTCAGGTTCGGGTTCGGGTTCGGGTTCGGGTTCAGATTCGGGTTCAGGTTCGGGTTCGGGTTCAGGTTCAGATTCGGGTTCAGGTTCGGGTTCAGGTTCAGGTTCGGGTTCAGGTTCAGATTCGGGTTCAGGTTCAGGTTCAGGCTGTGGACAGAAGCAGCCCAGAGGATGCCTGCACGGGGACTGACCCGGACACGTTGGCACTTCAAGTGGTACGGCTCATTCCCATTATTCCCACCATCCCTCTCCCATTCACACCCATTGATTCCCTATCCTTCCCTGTTCCCGGGTCCTGCTCCCAGCTGAATGCTGATCCCAATCCCGAGTCTGCAGCAGCTGGAATCACTTCAAGCAACACCAGACTCGGAGAGAAGGGTCAGTGTGGGGAGAGGGGATGGATTGTTGTTCAGTGTTGATGTGTGGGTCGGGACCCCCCAGTGTGTGTGTGAGCAGCAAGTGCTGGTGACTACACTTTCTATCTGACACTTTGATGTGAGTCCTGTATCAGTATCTCAGTCTCAGATACTGGAGCATTGATGGCAAGATGAGTCCTGTATCAGTATCTCAGTCTCAGATACTGGAGCATTGATGGCAAGATGAGCCCTGTATCAGTATCTCAGTCTCAGATACTGGAGCATTGATGGCAAGATGAGCCCTGTATCTCAGTCTCAGATACTGGAGCATTGATGGCAAGATGAGCCCTGTATCAGTATCTCAGTCTCAGATACTGGAGCATTGATGACAAGATGAGTCCTGTATCAGTATCTCAGTCTCAGATACTGGAGCATTGATGACAAGATGAGTCCTGTATCAGTATCTCAGTCTCAGATACTGGAGCATTGATGACAAGATGAGTCCTGTATCTCAGTCTCAGATACTGGAGCATTGATGACAAGATAAACTGACAAATACTTTACTGAACAATGGTTACAGAAAGACATCTCCCTCCTGTGCTGTGTGTGTGCCTGTCACCCAGAGACAAGCAGGCAGCTGCTCCACACAGAGACTTTCTGGAAACTTCTCCCTGATCATTGCAGCATTTTATACTGGAGAGCAGTTGGTCACTGCCACAATTCTTCACGGAGCGCACACATAATATTACAAGAAGCACCGTGTTACAAGTGTCTACTTGATACCCAATGGGAGGTGTTTACACTTACTGGTGTTTACAGTAAAATCTCCGTTACTTGTGTGAAGAATGTTTCCGTTTTCCCGCACTTCACACACATACAGCTTCCCATCCTTCACTGTAACGTGTTGAACCATCAGATAGACCGTGTTATCCAGGCGGATCTGATCACTGTTGCTCCTGTTCTGCTGGGATGAGTCCATGGGTCTCCAGTGAAGACTGACTGTATCTGAGAGTCTGGAGATGGTGCAGCTGAGTGTAACGTCACTGCCCAACTGAGCCCTCCGTGGACTTGCCTCAACTGTGAAAAACAGATCAATGAGATTCAGAGTGAGTAGTGGTTTGTACAAGTCTAGTCCCAGATAGGACAATGACATTCTTGCTTGCTGCAGCACAACAGAATATTGTAGGCATCAATACAGAACAGATCAGTGTGTCCATATACCATAGAATATTTATATATACACACATAAATAAACAGATAAAGTACAATAAGCTGTTATAGTTCAGAGTTTGTTTGAAGTTGTGTTTAATAGTCTGATGGCTGTGGGGAAGTAGCTGTTCCTGAACCTGGATTGCAGATTTCAGGCTCCTGTACCTTCTACCTGAAGGCAGTGGAGAGATGACTGTGTGGCCAGGATGGTGTGGGTCCTTGATGATACTGCCAGCCTTTTTGAGGCAGCGACTGCGATAGATTCCCTCGATGGAAGGGAGGTCAGAGCCGATGATGGACTGGGCAGTGTTTACTACTTTTTGCAGCCTTTTCCTCTCCAGGGCGCTCAAGTTGCCGAACCAAGCCATGATGCAACCCGTCAGCATTCTCTCTACTGTGCACTTGTAGAAGTTAGAGAGAGTCCTCCTTGACAAACCGACTCTCCGTAATCTTCTCAGGAAGTAGAGGCGCTGATGAGCTTTCTTTATAATTGCATCAGTGTTCTGGGACCAGGAGAGATCTTTGGAAAGATGCACGCCCAGGAATTTGAAGCTCTTGACCCTTCCCACCATCGACCCGTTGATATAAACGGGGCTGTGGGTCCCCATCCTACCCCTTCCAAAGTCCACAATCAGTACCTTGGTTTTGCTGGTGTTTAGGGCCAGGTTATTGTGCTGGCACCATATGGACAGTTGCTCGATCTCTCTTCTATATTATGACTCATCCCCATCAGTGATACGTCCCACAACAGTGGTGTTGTCGGCGAACTTAATGATGGAGTTCGCACAATGACCGGCTACACAGTCATGAGTATTGAGTGAGTACAGCAGGGGGCTGAGCACGCAGCCTTGAGGTGCTCCCGTGCTGATTGTTATCGAGGCTGACACATTTCCACCAATACGTACAGACTGTGGTCTGTGAATGAGAAACATAGAAACATAGAAACATAGAAAATAGGTGCAGGAGTAGGCCATTCGGCCCTTCGAGCCAGCACCGCCATTCAATATGATCATCGCTGATCATCCAACTCAGTATCCTGTACCTGCCTTCTCTCCATACCCGCTGATCCCTTTAGCCACAAGGGCCACATCTAACTCCCTCTTAAATATAGCCAATGAACTGGCCTCAACTACCTTCTGTGGCAGAGAATTCCACAGATTCACCTCTCTCTGTGTAAAACATGATTTTCTCATTTCGGTCCTAAAAGACTTCCGTCTTATCCTTAAACTGTGACCCCTTGTTCTGGACTTCCCCAACATCGGGAATAATCTTCCTGCATCTAGCCTATCCAACCCCTTAAGAATTTTGTAAGTTTCTATAAGATCCTCCCTCAATCTTCTAAATTCTAGCGAGTACAAGCCGAGTCTATCCAGTCTTTCTTCATATGAAAGTCCTGATATCCCAGGAATCAGTCTGGTGAACCTTCTCTGTACTCCCTCTAAGGCAAGAATGTATTTCCTCAGATTAGGAGACCAAAACTGTACGCAATACTCCAGGTGTGGTCTCACCAAGACCCTGTACAACTGCAGTAGAACCTCCCTGCTCTTATACTCAAATCCTTTTGCTATGAATGCTAACATACCATTGGCTTTCTTCACTGCCTGCTGCACCTGCATGCCTACTTTCAATGACTGGTGTACCATGGCACCCAGGTCTCGTTGCATCTCCCCTTTTCCTAATCGGCCACCATTCAGATAATAGTCTACTTTCCTGTTTTGCCACCAAAGTGGATAACCTCACATTTATCCACATTATACTGCATCTGCCATGCATTTGCCCACTCACCCAGCCGATCCAAGTCACCTTGCAGCCTCCTAGCATCCTCCTCACAGCTAACACTGCCCCCCAGCTTCGTGTCATCCGCAAACTTGGAGATGTTGCATTCAATTCCCTCGTCCAAATCATTAATATACATCATAAATAGCTGGGGTCCCCGCACCGAGCCTTGCGGTACACCACTAGTCACTGCCTGCCATTGTGAAAAGGACCGGTTTACTCCTACTCTTTGCTTCCTGTCTGCCAGCCAGTTCTCTATCCACATCAATACTTAACCCCCAATACCGTGTGCTTTACGTTTGTATGCTAATCTCTCATGTGGGACCTTGTCGAAAGCCTTCTGAAAGTCCAGATATAACACATCCACTGGTTCTCCCTTATCCACTCTACTAGTTACATCCTCGAAAAATTCTATAAGGAAGTCGAGGATCCAATTGCAGAGGGACGCGCAGAGATCCAGTTCTGCGAGTTTGGTAACCAGCTTGGAGGGGATGATTGTATTAAATGCCGAGCTGTTCACCGTGGGACTGCAGGTGGAACCGGCAACATACAGGCAGTGTTGTATTTACACATGCTCTGTTTCTAATATTCACAAACTGTTGAATATGCATCTATTTCCACTCCTTCTAGGTGTATCTGATTGGTCTCAAGAGGTGAACTCTATGACAGAGCCCATGTTCCACAGGTGATGGATGGACTTCCATCCACCTGGTCACAGGGTAACATTAAGTAGCAGTGTCACCCCGGGACCACTACACGGACACATTGGTTCCATACCACCCTGCTTGCCGCGATCACCTCACCGTGTGCCGGCAAGAAGACCATGGTATTCGCTGTGGCTAGATTCATTGATTTGCTGTTCCCAGTGAAGTCATCAAACTATTATCACCCATCCCTGCTGATCATTACAGAATCAATGAACAAAATCACTTCCCCAGTTGTTTGACTTTTCACCGGGTGGAAGAAGTCTCACAATTCCTGCCATCTCTCATCATTCATTATAGGTGACAATATTTACAGAGATTAATTCAACATTATTGATCCTTATCGCACCCACTCACCTTTCATCCCAAATACTTCATATTGTTTCAGGATTTTCTTTCTCGGTTCTGTTTGAGTCAAAGTGAAAATTCCAGCCCATGTAAATGTGGGTTTATCAATTGTTAGAGCAAGGGTATAGGTATTCACTTTCATCTCCGGGTACAAGTTGCCAGCGGCGTTATCTTTGATCCAAGAGTTTCCCGTTCTTCTAAAAGTCAATTTTCCGATTTCCTTCCCTGAGTGTGGTTTCCATTCCCAGACAACAACAGTGTACATCTCAGCATTGTCCGGTCCGTTTAACACAATGTCGTCTCCATTATCCAAGAAATACATTCGATTTCTGTTTTCTTTTGCGAATACGAACAATGAAGAATAAACATTTAAAACACATTCCCCCCACCCACCCCATATCTGTAATCATTAATTTTGAACTGAATTTAATTCCAGACAGTTGTGATCTTCCTTGGAAACCCCAGCGAGGAAGTCACGGTTTCTGAAGAGATGTGTGTGTGGAATAACCTGGCCTGGTTGATGCAGGGATATTTCATTACATGAGTGAGTGAGTGAGTGGGGGGGAGGGAGGGAGGGAGGTGGGGATAGGGGGTTGTGTTGGGGTTAGTGGAGGAACTACATCTGGTTTTGAAGGGACTTTGTGGGAGCGTGAAGTGAAGACATTGCGTCTGGTTCTCGGGCTGCGACTGGATCGATAAGTCGAGGGCAGATCCACCCACATGGACTGTGGTGAGGAGATGTTGGGGAGGATAGTGTGGACAATCGTGTCAAAGGCTGCAGAGGCTGAGCGGGATGAGGAGGGAGAGTTTAACTCTGCAACAAGTTCACAGGAGGCCATTTCTGACTTTGATAAGGACCGTGTCGGTGCAGGAGAAGGAGAGGAAGTTGATGGGATGGGCTCAGAAATGGAGGTCCAGCAAGGATGGTGTGGATTTGTGAAGCAGCAACACATATAGGGATGTGGAATGGAGGTCCAGCAAGGATGGTGTGGATTTGTGAGGCAGCAACACATTCAGGGATGTGGAATGGAGGTCCAGCAAGGATGGTGTGGATTTGTGAGGCAGCAACACATACAGGGATGTGGAATGGAGGTCCAGCAAGGATGGTGTGGATTTGTGAAGCAGCAACACATTCAGGGATGTGGAATGGAGGTCCAGGAAGGATGGTGTGGATTTGTGAGGCAGCAATACATTCAGGGATGTGGAATGGAGGTCCAGCAAGGATGGTGTGGATTTGTGAGGCAGCAACACATACAGGGATGTGGAATGGAGGTCCAGCAAGGATGGTGTGGATTTGTGAGGCAGCATCACATACAGGGATGTGGAGAGGAAAGTGAGATTGACAATAGGGTGCGGGTTTACATGGACAATGATAATTAATGCAAGGTGATTGTGAACGGTGAAGAGAAAGTACTTACTCTGTGTGGAAACTGGTCGAAGCAGGAAAACAAAGAAACCCAACATCAAACCAGCTGGCAAACTGTTGCAGAGAAACCTCGGCCTCATTTTGTACATTCTCTGTTTGGAAACAAGGTGCAGTTTTAGACTAAGGATCAGCAGATTGGTAGTTGGCAAATGTTGTATTGAGTCCAGCCAGTTTGAAACTCCCGACCCTCGGGCATTTTAGAATTGACCGCACACAATTACACGGGGAAAATACATTCACTTGGTGGATTCTGCTGCTGGAATATTGTCACTTCAGTAATCTGGGATTTCACCACCATATTCAACTGCTATTGTCCCAAATCATTCATCTGTACTCCGCCTTTTCTATGTTTGACTCAATTACCTCCGACCACTGGTGAAATTTTCTCAACTAAATCAGACCTCGCTAGTGAGTTAATGAACAGAGAAGGCAACACAATGGCAAGGGACATTCAATATTCTCAAACGGTCCCAGTACGTTGCCGGTGAAACGGGAACAAAAATATTCAATTTAGATTGAATAGGAAACGGAGATGAGGAAATACTTTTTCTCACAGAGAGTTGTGAGTCTGTGGAATTCTCTGCCTCAGAGGGCAGTGGAGGCCGGTTCTATGGATGCTTTCAAGAGAGAGCTAGATAGGGCTCTTAAAGGTAGCGGAGTCAGGGGATATGGGGAGAAGGCAGGAACGGGGAACTGATTGTGGATGATCAGCCATGATCACATTGAATGGCGGTGCTGGCTCGAAGGTCCGAATGGCCTCCACTCCTGCACCTGTTGTCTATTGTCTATTGACACCAGTATGAAAACGGCATATGTTGGTCATTTAGCTGTGGGAAATAAAGGAGACAAAACAAAATTAATAAAGTTTGTATGCCCTTGTCAAATCTAAAGTGGATCAAGCTGATTGAATGAGTGATAAATCACAGTTTACAGGACATCCAACATTGTTCAGTTTGTGGATACCTGTTAAACCACTCTTTGACATGAAGTGAGACTGCAGTGAGGTCACCTACCTTGTGAGAAGAGACTGATGGTGAACGAGTACAGAGACTGAGTGACAAAGCTCCAAGCACGGCGACACACTGAGATTCACAGTCTCACACAGTTTCTTTGGAAGGGCAAACACCCTTCCTCTTTCTATCCAGCTCAGGATTCACACACCATTAGTGTTGATAATTTTTGAGTCAGATTAAATCTCATCTTGTAAAAGCTAATTGGATAAACCAAATGGGGAATTTCCTGAGGTCACAAATACATTGGATACGTTTAGACTTGGAACCTCCTTATATTAAATGCTATTAGTGGGTGGCAAATGTCTAAGATAATGGCAAACGTGGGAATCTGCTGTTTTGTAACGAAGGGAACATGGTCAATATTCACGCCTTGCAGCTGTGTTAGAGCTTTAGCTCAAGTTCAATTTCAAGTGAGTTTATTGTCATGTGTCCCTGATAGGACAATGAAATTCTTGCTTTGCTTCAGCACAACAGAACAGTAGGCATTGACTACAAAACAGATCAGTGTGTCCATCTACCATTATATGTCCATATACCATTATAGCAGTTTAAATCTATATCCAAATGTAGCACATCACGGTGGGTTTAGGGGGTTACAAATGAGGTACATTTGAGAATCAGGATCATACATTATTTTCAAACTTAGTACAATATTGAATACAAATTTTCTCCCGAGCTTTTAATTTAATTCAAGGAGGAACCTGCAGCCAATATTTTCATTAGCATCCAAATAGTTCCTGCATCTTGCAGTGTTCTCCAAGTTCAACATCACAGAGTGCACCAAGACCTTCACAGCCTCTGTGAATAACCCACATAACCATCTTGCAGTGTTCTCCAAGTTCAACATCACGGAGTGCACCAAGACCTTCACAGCCTCTGTAAATAACCCACATAACCACCTTGCAGTGTTCTCCAAGTTCAACATCACAGAGTGCACCAAGACCTTCACAGCCTCTGTGAATAACCCACATAACCACCTTGCATTTCTCTAAAACAAATGTCACCATTTGAAGTGGTGATGATCTGTAAAATCATACTGAAGAATGTTTGATGGACGTGTGATCTTGAACGGAACTGGGCCACTAAATAATTTGCAAAGGAAATGCTGCAGTGAATAGCTCGTTGGCAAGTGTTGTATTGAACACAGCCACTTTGAAAACCCTGGGCCAGGATCATTTGAGAATTAACCGCACACAACTACACGGGGAAGGACCATTCCTCTGTGGAATCTGCCACTGGAATATTGTCACTGCTGTCATCTGGGATTTCACAGCCACATTCAGTCGCTTTGCCTTGACTGAAACGACTCATCTGTATGTCAACAGTTTCATTCTTGACCCACTTCCTTCCTGCTTCCCGGTAGAATGGTTTAAACTCATTTGTACCTCACTAGTCAGTCAATTAATTGAGCGAGCGGGCAACAGAACGGCGAGGACGTTGAACATCCTCAATCAGTCCCAGAGGATTGCCGGAGAAATGGGGAAAATAAAACCCACATGAGCAGCGATACATTAGATTGACCAGAAAGCCCAAATGGGTAAAATGGCAGATGCTGATCATTTAGCTTCATTAAGTTTCTAGTGGAAATAATGGAGACAGAAATACATTGATAAAGTTTAGTGTTGGAAGGAACTGCATATGCTGCTTTATACCGAATATAGACACTAAAGTAACTGGGCGGGACAGGCAGCATCTCTGGAGAGAAGGAATGGTTTCGGGTTAAAGAAGTCTGGATCTGAAGAAGGGTCCCGACCCGAAACATCACCCATTCTTTCTCTCCAGATGCTGCCTGTACCGCTGAGTTACTCCAGCATTTTCTGTCTCTCTTCATTATTCTTTACATTTCTATGTCCTTGTAAAATCTAAAGCAGAACAGACTGGTACAGTCTAATAAATGGTTGTGGGAGTGGAATATCACACGTTAGAAATTTAAAACCTTACATAGACTATTACTCAAAAACTAAAATAAGTAAACTTTTTCCAAATGTCTCCGCCATCTGTGATAAATGTCTATCCCATGAAGCAACTATAGCACATTCCTTTGTTTTTTGTAGAAAAATCCAAACATTTTGGAATTAAATTTTTGAAATATTTACAAAATTATTTCAAATAAAACTGAAACCGAACGCATAATTGATTATTTTTGAAACCATGGAAGGCAGCCTTGAGCTAACTGCGTCCCAAAAGAGCCGACTTAATTACGGTTTAATAATGGGGAAAAAACTCATACTTAAATTCTGGAAAAACGCCCCAACATCAACAATAAATATGTGTATTTCAAATATGTTCGAAACGTTACACCTGGAAGATATGAAATTCCTTCCAGCAGGCAAACCAGACCATTTCCAAAAGCTTTCGTCTCCATTTATCGACCTACTACAAGTATAAGGTGCAACAGAATTCTGAAAATAAATGGTTTCAGGACCTGGTGAGGGGGGAGGAAAAATACAAAGTTGGTTTATTCCTTTTAGCTCTTTTTATTAACTTTTAATATATCTTCTGTTTTCTTTTTCTCTTCTTCTATTTCTATGGCTTGCTTCTTAACTCTTTTTCGAACTTTTCATGTCTAAGGGTCTCTTTTGATCACTCTTTCACACACTTACTATCCTATTTAACTCTCTTTACTTCTCTTCTTTTCAAAGTTTAAAATATAAAGTGGTACAGGAAATGTATTATGTTATTTTTGGCATATTATTGTAATGTACACTACTAATAAATAAAATTATATTAAAAAAAATGAATAAATTAAAAAAAGAAAGTATTGAACACGGAGTTCCGTTTCTAGATCCCATTTAAACCACACCTTTACCTGAAGTGAACCTGTAGTAAGGTCGCCTACCTTGTGGGAAGAGACTGATGGTGAACGAGTCCAGAGACTGGGCAGCAAAGCTCCAAGCACGATGACACACTGACTTCCCCAGTCTCGTGCTGTGTCTTATGAAACTACAGGACCTTCCTCTTCCTCTTCTACTCAGGGTTCAGACATCACTTCTGTTGAAAGTGTTTGTGTCAGTGTAAAACACATCTTGTCAAACCTTATTCGGCAAAGGAGAATGGGAATTTACTGAGCTCAAACATGCATTGGATGCGTTGATACATGGATCCTCATCTTTCTAAATGGGAAGGGGGAAAAGGGGAAGTACAATGGGATCTGGGGGTCCTTGTTCATCAGTCTATGAAAGTAAGCCTGCAGGTACAGCAGGCAGTGAAGAAAGCCAATGGCATGTTGGCCTTCATAACAAGAGGAATCGAATATAGGAGCAAAGAGGTCCTTCTGCAGTTGTACAGGGCCCTAGTGAGACCACACCTGGAGTCCCTCCAGCAGATTGTTTTTGTTTGTTTCAGGGAGAACAAGTCGATGTGTCCAATTTTCAGAAGGTCTTTGAATTTTAAATATGTGGATTAGGCAATTTTAAACAGGCATGAATTGAAAATTATTTGGCAGACAGGAAACAGAGAGGAGACTTTGTTAGGGTGGCAGGTGGTGATAAATGATCCAGCATCAAGCCAGTTCTTGAGTCTGTTATTTTCAATGTTCATCAATGGTATTGACAAGGAAACAAACATAATGTTTCTAAGTTTGATGACATGAAACTGAGAGTAAACAGGAGAAGCAAAGAGGATGCAAAGAGGTTTCCAGGTGATGTCAGTCAGTTGAGTTACTTGTCAAATATACGCAGATGCAGCAGAGAGTCATAGAGCTGTAGAGCATGGAAATAGACACATCAACCCAACACGCACATGCTGACCAAGATGTCCAACTGACCCCATCACAATTGGCTGTCCCTGGCCCATGTCTCACCAAACATGTCTTTGTGCTCTCCTTACCGGAGAAAGGGGTTTTCAGCCACACATGTAATGCAGCCAAGGCTGACCAGACTGATTCCTGGAATGACAGGACTAATGTGTAAGGAGAGGGGGAGCTGACTGAGCCAGTAGTCACTGGAGTTTGGAAGACTTAAACATGACCTCTCTAAATTAAACAACATTCAAAGCAGAGCTAGACAGACTCGATACATAAAGATATTTCCAGTGACTGTAGGATCTGGAACAAGGGGTTTTGGACTCAAGATTAGGGGTGAAACATTTAGGGCTGAGACATTTCTTCATTGTGAATATGGTGAGCCATTGAAATTCACTCCACAGAAAATGGTAGATGGCAGGTCACTGAATCTTGTTCAGTAGGGGATAGATTTATTTGATATAAAATGCATCAACATTTATCGGGAGAGAATTGGAATATGAGAATGTTTTGAATGATTGAACAGGCTCAAAGTGACAAATAATCCACCCCTGATTCTCTTTTGCATGTTTCAATAGGTTTTGGAATAGTTTGATGTTGTCTTTGTCCTTCACAATTCTGATGTTTATTTACACATTGTGAAATTTAGTCAGATAAAAAGCAGGAAGTGAAACAGCCCAGAGCTGAGAATAGACGAATCATTGTGGTTAAATTGCTACAGCTATTCCTGCAGCTTTGACCATTGCTCTGAATGATCTGCCCTCACCAAGATGGCCGCCGACCTCACCTGCCCTCACCAAGATGGCCACCGTCAACCCCATATTTAGACCAAAGATCCTATAGGAGAGTTCCGCTATAGGATCTTTGATTTACACGGTGCAGGTGCAGCAGCAGCAGCAGCAGCAGCTTCTGTGGAGCGTCTCGGGGCTGAAACAACCTTTCATTTTCCAGCATCTGCAGTTCCTTCTTGAATACAACCTGCCCACCGAGATGCCCGCCGGCTGACGACCTCACCAAGATGGCCGCCGGTTGACGACCTCACCAAGTTGTCCGCAGGCTGACGACCTCACCAGGATGGCCACCGGCTGACGAACTCACCAAGATGGCCGCCGGCTGACGACCTCACTAAGATGGCCGCCGGCTGACGACCTCACCAAGATGGCCGCAGTCTGACGACCTCACCAGGATGGCCACCGGCTGACGACCTCACCAAGATGGCCGCCGGCTGACGACCTCACTAAGATGGCCGTTCTTCCGCCCGCCCCATCGACCGCATCAAAATGTAAATATGTTGTAGTTGTAGTTGTAGTGTAAATATGTAGTTGTCGTTGTAGTGTAGTGTAGCTAGTGTAGTCAATGTAGTGTAGTGTGTAGTGTAGTGTAGTGTGTAGTGTAGTGTAGTGTGTAGTGTAGTGTGTAGTGTAGTGTAGTGTAGTGTGTAGTGTAGTGTAGTGTAGTGCAGTGTAGTGTAGTGTAGTGTGTAGTGTAGTGTAGTGTAGTGCAGTGTAGCGTAGTGTAGTGTGTAGTGTAGTGTAGTGTAGTGTAGAGTAGTGTGTAGTGTAGTGTAGTGTAGTGTAGTGTAGTGTAGTGTAGTGTAGTGTAGTGTAGTGTAGTGTGTAGTGTAGTGTAGTGTAGTGTAGTGTAGTGTAGTGTGTAGTGTAGTGTAGTGTAGTGTAGTGTGTAGTGTAGTGTAGTGTAGTGTGTAGTGTAGTGTAGTGTAGTGTAGTGTAGTGTGTAGTGTAGTGTAGTGTAGTGTGTAGTGTAGTGTAGTGTAGTGTGTAGTGTAGTGTAGTTACAGTACAGAGTAGTGTAGTGTAGTGTAGTGTAGTGTGTAGTGCAGTGTAGTGTAGTGTAGTGTAGTGTAGTGTGTAGTGTAGTGTAGTGTAGTGTAGTGTAGTGTGTAGTGTAGTGTAGTGTAGTGTGTAGTGTAGTGTAGTGTAGTGTGGTGTAGTGTTGTGTAGTGTAGTGTAGTGTGTAGTGTAGTGTGTAGTGTAGTGTAGTGTAGTGTGGTGTAGTGTAGTGTGTAGTGTAGTGTAGTGTGTAGTGTAGTGTAGTGTGTGTGTAGTGTAGTGTAGTGTGTAGTGTAGTGTGTAGTGTGTAGTGTGTAGTGTAGTGTAGTGTAGTGTAGTGTAGTCTAGTGTAGTCAATGTAGTGTAGTGTGTAGTGTAGTGTAGTGTAGTGTAGTGTGTAGCGTAGTGTAGTGTAGTGAGTAGCGTAGTGTAGTGTAGTGTAGTGTGTAGTGTAGTGTGTAGTGTAGTGTGTAGTGTAGTGTAGTGTAGTGTAGTGTAGTGTGTAGTGTAGTGTAGTGTAGTGTAGTGTAGTGTGTAGTGTAGTGTGTAGTGTAGTGTAGTGTAGTGTGTAGTTTAGTGTAGTGTGTAGTGTGTAGTGTAGTGTAGTGTAGTGTGTAGTGTAGTGTAGTGTAGTGTGTAGTGTAGTGTGTAGTGCAGTGTAGTGTGTAGTGTAGTGTAGTGTGTAGTGTAGTGTAGTGTAGTGTAGTGTAGTGTGTAGTGTAGTGTAGTGTAGTGTAGTGTAGTGTAGTGTAGTGTAGTGTAGTGTAGTGTGTAGTGTAGTGTAGTGTAGTGTGTAGTGTAGTGTAGTGTAGTGTAGTGTAGTGTAGTGTGTGTGTAGTGTAGTGTAGTGTAGTGTAGTGTAGTGTGTGTGTAGTGTAGTGTAGTGTAGTGTAGTGTAGTGTAGTGTAGTGTGTAGTGTAGTGTAGTGTAGTGTAGTGTGTAGTGTAGTGTAGTGTAGTGTGTAGTGTAGTGTGTAGTGTAGTGTAGTGTAGTGTAGTGTAGTGTAGTGTAGTCTAGTCTAGTGTAGTGCGTAGTGTAGTGTGTAGTGTAGTGTAGTGTAGTGTAGTGTGTAGTGTAGTGTGTAGTGTAGTGTAGTGTAGTGTAGTCTAGTGTAGTCAATGTAGTGTAGTGTGTAGTGTAGTGTAGTGTAGTGTAGTGTGTAGTGTAGTGTAGTGTGTAGTGTAGTGTAGTGTGTAGTGTAGTGTAGTGTAGTGTGTAGTGTAGTGTAGTGTAGTGTAGTGTGTAGTGTAGTGTGTAGTGTAGTGTAGTGTGTAGTGTAGTGTAGTGTAGTGTGTAGTGTAGTGTAGTGTGTAGTGTAGTATAGTGTAGTGTGTAGTGTAGTGTAGAGTAGTGTAGTGTAGTGTAGTGTGTAGTGTGGTTACAGTACAGTGTACTGTAGTGTAGTGTAGTGTAGTTACAGTACAGTGTAGTGTAGTGTGTAGTGTAGTGTGTAGTGTAGTGTAGTGTGTAGTGTAGTGTAGTGTAGTGTGTAATGTAGTGTAGTGTAGTGTGTAGTGTAGTGTAGAGTAGTGTAGTGTATTGTAGTGTGTAGTGTAGTGTAGTGTAGTGTAGTGTAGTGTAGTTACAGTGTAGTGTAGTGTAGTGTAGTGTAGTGTAGTGTGTAGTGTAGTGTAGTGTAGTGTAGTGTAGTGTAGTGTGTAGTGTAGTGTAGTGTAGTGTGTAGTGTAGTGTAGTGTAGTGTAGTGTAGTGTAGTGTGTAGTGTAGTGTAGTGTAGTGTAGTGTGTAGTGTAGTGTAGTGTGAAGTGTAGTGTAGTGTAGTGTAGTGTGTAGTGTAGTGTAGTGTGTAGTGTAGTGTAGTGTAGTGTAGTGTGTAGTGTAGTGTGTAGTGTAGTGTAGTGTAGTGTAGTGTGTAGAGTAGTGTAGTGTAGTGTAGTGTGTAGTGTAGTGTAGTGTAGTTACAGTACAGTGTAGTGTAGTGTAGTGTAGTGTAGTGTGGTGTGTAGAGTAGTGTAGTGTGTAGTGTAGTGTAGTGTAGTGTAGTGTAGTGTAGTGTAGTGTGTAGTGTTTTGTAGTGTAGTGTAGTGTGTAGTGTAGTGTAGTGTAGTGTGTAGTGTGTAGTGTAGTGTAGTGTAGTGTGTAGTGCAGTGTGTAGTGTAGTGTGTAGTGTAGTGTAGTGTAGTGTAGTCTAGTGTAGTCAATGTAGTGTAGTGTGTAGTGTAGTGTAGTGTAGTGTGTAGTGTAGTGTAGTGTGTAGTGTAGTGTGTAGTGTAGTGTAGTGTGTAGTGTAGTGTAGTGTGTAGTGTAGTGTAGTGTGTAGTGTAGTGTAGTGTGTAGTGTAGTGTGTAGTGTAGTGTAGTGTAGTGTAGTGTGGTGTGTAGTGTAGTGTTGTGTAGTGTAGTGTAGTGTAGTGTAGTGTGTAGTGTAGTGTGTAGTGTAGTGTAGTGTAGTGTAGAGTAGTGTAGTGTAGTGTAGTGTAGTGTGTAGTGTAGTGTAGTGTCGTGTCGTGTCGTGTCGTGTAGGTAGTGTCGTGTAGTGTCGTGTCGTGTCGTGTGTAGTGTAGTGTAGTGTAGTGTCTGTGTAGTGTCGTGTCGTGTCGTGTGTCGTGTAGTGTCGTGTCGTGTGTGTGTCGTGTAGTGTAGTGTGTGTGTCGTGTAGTGTAGTGTCGTGTCGTGTAGTGTGTGTGTGTCGTGTCGTGTCGTGTCGTGTCGTGTCGTGTGTGTGTGTAGTGTCGTGTCGTGTGTCGTGTCGTGTCGTGTGTGTCGTGTGTCGGTCGTGTAGTGTAGTGTTCGTGTAGTGTCGTGTCGTGTAGTGTCGTGTCGTGTAGTGTGTCGTGTCGTGTGTGTCGTGCGTAGGTAGTGTGTGTGTGGTGCGTGTAGTGTAGTGTGTAGTGTGTAGTGTAGTGTAGTGTAGTGTAGTGTAGTGTAGTGTAGTGTGTAGTGCGTAGTGTAGTGTAGTGTAGTGTGTAGTGTAGTGTAGTGTGTAGTGTAGTGTAGTGTGTAGTGTGTAGTGTAGTGTAGTGTGTAGTGTAGTGTAGTGTAGTGTAGTGTAGTGTGTAGTGTAGTGTAGTGTAGTGTGTAGTGCGTAGTGTCGTGTGTAGTGCGTAGTGTAGTGTGTAGTGTAGTGTAGTGTAGTGTAGTGTAGTGTGTAGTGTGTAGTGCGTAGTGTAGTGTAGTGTAGTGTGTAGTGTAGTGTAGTGTGTAGTGTAGTGTAGTGTGTGTGTAGTGTAGTGTAGTGTAGTGTGTGTGTAGTGTGTGTGTAGTGTAGTGTAGTGTAGTGTGTGTGTAGTGTGTGTGTAGTGTAGTGTAGTGTAGTGTAGTGTAGTGTAGTGTAGTGTGTAGTGTAGTGTAGTGTAGTGTAGTGTAGTGTAGTGTGTGTGTAGTGTAGTGTGTGTGTAGTGTAGTGTAGTGTAGTGTAGTGTAGTGTAGTGTGTGTGTAGTGTAGTGTAGTGTGTAGTGTAGTGTAGTGTAGTGTAGTGTAGTGTAGTGTGTGTGTAGTGTAGTGTAGTGTGTAGTGCGTAGTGTAGTGTGTAGTGCGTAGTGTAGTGTAGTGTGTAGTGTAGTGTAGTGTAGTGTAGTGTAGTGTAGTGTGTAGTGTAGTGTAGTGTAGTGTGTAGTGCGTAGTGAAGTGTAGTGTAGTGTGTAGTGTAGTGTAGTGTGTAGTGTAGTGTAGTGTAGTGTGTAGTGTGTAGTGTAGTGTGTAGTGTAGTGTAGTGTAGTGTGTAGTGTAGTGTAGTGTAGTGTAGTGTGTAGTGTAGTGTAGTGTAGTGTGTAGTGTAGTGTGTTGTGTAGTGTGTAGTGTAGTGTAGTGTAGTGTAGTGTAGTCTAGTGTAGTCAATGTAGTGTAGTGTGTAGTGTAGTGTAGTGTAGTGTAGTGTAGTCTAGTGTAGTCAATGTAGTGTAGTGTGTAGTGTAGTGTAGTGTAGTGTAGTGTGTAGTGTAGTGTAGTGTAGTGTAGTGTGTAGTGTAGTGTAGTGTAGTGTGTAGTGTAGTGTAGGGTAGTGTAGTGTAGTGTGTAGTGTAGTGTATAGTGTAGTGTAGTGTAGTGTAGTGTGTAGTGTAGTGTAGTGTGTAGTGTAGTGTAGTGTAGTGTGTAGTGTAGTGTGTAGTGTAGTGTAGTGTAGTGTAGTCTAGTGTAGTCAATGTAGTGTAGTGTGTAGTGTAGTGTTGTGTAGTGTAGTGTGTAGTGTAGTGTAGTGTGTACTGTAGTGTAGTGTATAGTGTGTAGTGTAGTGTAGTGTAGTGTGTAGTGTAGTGTAGTGTAGTGTAGTGTGTAGTGTAGTGTGTAGTGTAGTGTGTAGTGTAGTGCAGTGTGTAGTGTGCTATATTTAAGAGGGAGTTAGATGTGGCCCATGTGGCTTGTGGCTACATTGACTATATTTAAGAGGGAGTTAGATGTGGCCCTTGTGGCTAAGGGGATCAGAGGGTATGGAGAGAAGGCAGGTACGGGATACTGAGTTGGATGATCAGCCATGATCATATTGAATGGCGGTGCAGGCTCGAAGGGCCGAATGGCCTACTCCTGCACCTAATCTCTATGTTTCTATGTTTCTATGTAGTGTAGTGTAGTGTGTAGTGTAGTGTAGTGTGTAGTGTAGTGTAGTGTGTAGTGTAGTGTAGTGTAGTGTAGTGTAGTGTGTAGTGTAGTGTAGTGTGTAGTGTAGTGTAGTGTAGTGTAGTGTGTAGTGTAGTGTAGTGTAGTGTAGTGTGTAGTGTAGTGTGTGTGTAGTGTAGTGTAGTGTAGTGTAGTGTGTAGTGTAGTGTGTAGTGTAGTGTAGTGTGTAGTGTAGTGTAGTGTGTAGTGTAGTGTAGTGTGTAGTGTAGTGTGTGTGTTGTGTAGTGTGTGTGTGTAGTGTAGTGTCGTGTCGTGTCGTGTAGTGTCGTGTGTAGTGTCGTGTGTGTCGTGTGTCGTGTCGTGTAGTGTGTCGTGTAGTGTAGTGTCGTGTAGTGTAGTGTGTAGTGTAGTGTGTAGTGTAGTGTGGTGTCGTGTGTGTGTCGTGTGTAGTGTGTGTCGTGTAGTGTAGTGTAGTGTTGTGTGTCGTGTCGTGTAGTGTAGTGTAGTGTGTAGTGTAGTGTAGTGTGTCTGTGTGTAGTGTGTGTAGTGTCGTGTGTAGTGTCGTGTAGTAGTGTGTCGTGTGTGTGTAGTGTAGTGTAGTGTGTAGTGTAGTGTAGTGTGTAGTGTAGTGTAGTGTAGTGTGTAGTGTATTGTAGTGTAGTGTAGTGTGTAGTGTAGTGTAGTGTGTAGGGTAGTGTGTAGTGTAGTGTAGTGTAGTGTAGTGTGTAGTGTAGTGTGTAGTGTAGTGTAGTGTGTAGTGTAGTGTGTAGTGTAGTGTAGTGTAGTCTGTAGTGTAGTGTAGTGTAGTGTAGTGTGTAGTGTAGTGTAGTGTGTAGTGTAGTGTAGTGTAGTGTAGTGTAGTGTGTAGTGTAGTGTGTAGTGTAGTGTAGTGTAGTGTAGTGTAGTGTAGTGTGTAGTGTAGTGTAGTGTGTAGTGTAGTGTGTAGTGTAGTGTAGTGTAGTGTAGTGTGTAGTGTGGTCTAGATATCGTGTAGTTGTTGTAAATATGTAGTTGTAGTTGTAGTTGTAGTGTAGTCTAGTGTAGTCAGTGTAGTGTAGTGTAAATATATAGTTGTAGTTGTAGTTGTAGTTTAATGTAGTTTAGTGTAGTATAGTATAGTGTAGTCTAGTGTAGTCTAGTGTAGTCAATGCAGTGTAGTTGTAAATATATAGTTGTAGTTGTAGTTATAGTTTAATGTAGTTTAGTGTAGTTGTAGTGTAAATATATAGTTGTAGTGTAGTCTAGTGTAGTCAATGTAGTGTAGTGTAAATATATAGTTGTAGTTGTAGTGTAGTGTAGTCAATGTAGTGTAGTGTAAATATATAGTTGTAGTTGTAGTGTGGTGTAGTGTAGTGTAGTGTAGTGTAGTGTAGTGTGTAGTGTGGTCCAGATATCGTGTAGTTGTTAATATATAGTTGTAGTTGTAGTTGTATTTTAATGTAGTTTAGTGTAAATATATAGTTGTAGTTTTAGTGTAGTGTAGTGTAGATATAGTGTAGTGTGGTCTAGATATCGTGTAGTTGTAAATATATAGTTGTAGTTATAGTGTAGTCTAGTGTAGTCAATGTAGTGTAGTGTAAATATATAGTTGTAGTTGTAGTGTAGTGTAGTGTAGTGTAAATATATAGTTGTAGTTGTAGTCTAGTGTAATGTAGTCTAGTGTAGTATAGTATAGTGTAGTCTAGTGTAGTCTAGTGCAGTCAATGTAGTGTAGTGTAAATATATAGTTGTAGTGTAGTGTAGTGTGGTCTAGATATCGTGTAGTTGTAAATATATAGTTGTAGTTGTAGTCTAGTGTAATGTAGTCTAGTGTAGTATAGTGTAGTCTAGTGTAGTCTAGTGTAGTCAATGTTGTGTAGTGTAAATATATAGTTGTAGTTGTAGTGTAGTGTAGTGTGTAGTGTAGTGTGGTCTAGATATCGTGTAGTTGTAAATATATAGTTGTAGTTGTAGTCTAGTGTAATGTAGTCTAGTGTAGTATAGTATAGTATAGTGTAGTCCAGTGTAGTGTAGTGTAGTCAATGTAGTGTAGTTGTAAATATATAGTTGTAGTTATAGTGTAGTTTAGTGTAGTGTGTAGTCAATGTAGTGTAGTTGTAAATATATAGTTGTAGTTGTAGTGTAGTGTAGTGTGTAGTGTAGTTATAGTGTAGTGTGGTCTAGATATCGTGTAGTTGTAAATATATAGTTGTCGTTGTAGTCTAGTGTAATGTAGTCTAGTGTAGTATAGTATAGTATAGTATAGTATAGTATAGTGTAGTCTAGTGTAGTCAATGTAGTGTAGTTGTAAATATATAGTTGTAGTTGTAGTGTAGTCTAGTGTAGTCAGTGTAGTGTAGTGTAAATATATAGTTGTAGTTGTAGTTTAATGTAGTTTAGTGTAGTATAGTATAGTGTAGTCTAGTGTAGTCTAGTGTAGTCAATGTAGTGTAGTTGTAAATATATAGTTGTAGTTGTAGTTATAGTTTAATGTAGTTTAGTGTAGTTGTAGTGTAAATATATAGTTGTAGTTGTAGTGTAGTCTAGTGTAGTCAATGTAGTGTAGTGTAAATATATAGTTGTAGTTGTAGTGTAGTGTAGTCAATGTAGTGTAGTGTAAATATATAGTTGTAGTTGTAGTGTGGTATAGTGTGCAGTGTAGTGTAGTGTAGTGTGTAGTGTGGTCTAGATATCGTGTAGTTGTTAATATATAGTTGTAGTTGTAGTTGTAGTTTAATGTAGTTTAGTGTAAATATATAGTTGTAGTTGTAGTGTAGTGTAGTGTAGTTATAGTGTAGTGTGGTCTAGATATCGTGTAGTTGTAAATATATAGTTGTAGTTATAGTGTAGTCTAGTGTAGTCAATGTAGTGTAGTGTAAATATATAGTTGTAGTTGTAGTGTAGTGTAGTGTGTAGTGTAGTGTAAATATATAGTTGTAGTTGTAGTCTAGTGTAATGTAGTCTAGTGTAGTATAGTATAGTGTAGTCTAGTGTAGTCTAGTGTAGTCAATGTAGTGTAGTGTAAATATATAGTTGTAGTGTAGTGTAGTGTGGTCTAGATATCGTGTAGTTGTAAATATATAGTTGTAGTTGTAGTCTAGTGTAATGTAGTCTAGTGTAGTATAGTATAGTGTAGTCTAGTGTAGTCTAGTGTAGTCAATGTAGTGTAGTGTAAATATATAGTTGTAGTTGTAGTGTAGTGTAGTGTGTAGTGTAGTATAGTATAGTATAGTATAGTGTAGTCTAGTGTAGTGTAGTGTAGTCAATGTAGTGTAGTTGTAAATATATAGTTGTAGTTGTAGTGTAGTGTAGTGTAGTGTGTAGTGTAGTTATAGTGTAGTGTGGTCTAGATATCGTGTAGTTGTAAATATATAGTTGTAGTTGTAGTCTAGTGTAATGTAGTCTAGTGTAGTATAGTATAGTGTAGTATAGTATAGTGTAGTCTAGTGTAGTCAATGTAGTGTAGTGTAAATATATAGTTGTAGTTGTAGTGTAGTGTAGTGTGTAGTGTAGTGTAGTGTAGTGTAGTGTAGTGTAGTTATAGTGTAGTGTGGTATAGATATCGTGTAGTTGTAAATATATAGTTGTAGTTGTAGTCTAGTGTAATGTAGTCTAGTGTAGTATAGTATAGTGTAGTATAGTATAGTGTAGTCTAGTGTAGTCTAGTGTAGTCAATGTAGTGTAGTTGTAAATATATAGTTGTAGTTGTAGTTTAGTCTAGTCTAGTGTAGTTGTAGTGTAAAGATATAGTTGTAGTTATAGTGTAGTTTAGAGTAGTCTAGTGTAGTCAATGTAGTGTAGTTGTAAATATATAGTTGTAGTTGTAGTGTAGTGTAGTGTAGTGTAGTGCGTAGTCAATGTAGTGTAGTGTAAATATATAGTTGTAGTTGTAGTGTAGTGTAGTGTAGTGTAGTTATAGTGTAGTGTAGTGTAGTGTAGTGTGGTCTAGATATCGTGTAGTTGTAAATATATAGTTGTAGTTGTAGTCTAGTGTAATGTAGTCTAGTGTAGTATAGTATAGTGTAGTATAGTATAGTGTAGTCTAGTGTAGTCTAGTGTAGTCAATGTAGTGTAGTGTAAATATATAGTTGTAGTTGTAGTTGTAGTGTAAATATATAGTGCAGTGTAGTGTAGTGTAAATATGTAGTTGTAGTTGTAGTTGTAGTGTAGTGTGTAGTCAATGTAGTGTAGTGTAAATATATAGTACAGTGTAGTGTAGTGTAAATATGTAGTATAGGGTAGTACACAAACTGCTGGAGAAACTCAGCGGGTGAGGCAGCATCTATGGAGCGAAGGAATAGGCGACGTTTCGGGCTGAAACCCTTCTTCAGGGCAGTGTAGTGTAGTGTAGTGTAAATATGTAGTGTAGTGTAAATATGTAGTACAGTGTAGTGTAGTGTAGTGTAAATATGTAGTGTAGTGTAAATATGTAGTACAGTGTAGTGTAGTGTAGTGTAAATATGTAGTGTAGTGTAGTGTAAATATGTAGTACAGTGTAGTGTAGTGTAAATATGTAGTGTAGTGTAAATATGTAGTACAGTGTAGTGTAGTGTAGTGTAAATATGTAGTGTAGTGTAAATATGTAGTGTAGTGTAAATATGTAGTGTAGGGTAGTGTAGTGTAAATATGTAGTGTAGTGTAAATATATAGTGTATGGTAGTGTAGTGTAGTATAGCTATATAGTTATAGTGTGGTCTAGTGTAGTGTAGTGTAGTTATAGTGTAAATATATAGTACAGTACAGATACAATGTAGTGTGGTCTAGTGTGGTGTGGTTACAGAACACTGTGTGTGTAACTGGTCAATACACTACACTAACTAGACGGACAGAGCTGAGGTACATAATATTGTCTAGATTTCATGTAGTTGTAGTTGTAGTTGTAGTTATAGTATAAATATAATGTAGTGTAGATATAGTGTAGTGTGGTCTAGTGTAGTACAGTACAGAACACTGTGTGTGTGGTCAATATAGTACAGCTACAGTCTAGTGTAGACCACACACACACACAGAGCTGAGGTAAATAGTGTCTAGTATAGTGTAAATATAGTTACAGTGTAGTGTAGTGTGTAGGGGGCGCTGCTCTGGCAGCAGACATGTCATGCAGCTCGTCAGTTTTTCAACGTTTTTTTATTTTTTTAGTATGTTTTAAAGTATGTGTTTGATGTTTCTCGGTGTGTTTTATGTGGGGGGTGGTGTGGGGGGGTAAGGGGGAAACCGCTTCGGTCGCCTCCTCCACGGAGAGGCGAGTTTTTCCAGGTCGCCTCCCCCGTGGCCAAAATCAAGGATCGACGCGGCCTTTCCCGGAGACGCGCCCGGGGCTTCAGCGGCGGGCGCAGCGTGGACTCTCGTTGTGGAGCGGGTGAACCCTCGCTGGGGCTCGCTGGAGGGGAGCGCTCCGTTTCGCTGGCCTGGGGCAGCCGGCAGCCTGAAGTCGCGGCCTGAAGTCGCGGTCTGCAGAGCTCCAGCTGGTGCGGCGTCTACAGCCCGGGATCCCTCGTGGGGGACCCGGGGGAAGAAGAAGCCACCACTGCCGGCCCGCAGCCAACTTCTACCGCGGGGCAGGCATGGACTTACCATCACCCCTGGAGGGGAGCTTTGACCGCCGGCCCTGCAGTCTACGGTGCTTCTGGCTGCGGCGGGGACTTTAAATCTTGACCGCCGGCATGCGGCCTACAACAACTTAAAGCCGCGGTCTCCGGTGAGGAAGATCCGATCCTGGACTGACTCTGGACTCTGGTCCTGTCCACGGGGGGGAAATGGAGGAGGACTGGCCAAATTTTGTGCCTTCCACCACAGTGATGAATGCTGTGGTGGATGTTTGTGTTACATTTTTATTGTGGTTGTGTGTTCTTTATTATTGTATCGCTGCTGACAACCCAAATTCCACCGACCCTGGTTGTGTGGCAATACATTATATCTATCTAATTATATCTATATCCAGTGCAGAACAGTGCAAGATTGTGTTGCCCGGGGTAGCACAAGTTAAATAAAATATACTCAGACCAAGTTATAAAACTTTATCAACACACAAAACAATTACATTTTGAATTCGGTGATAAACCACAAAAACTATTAGCACGTCAACTTTGTAAACTAGACGGGGAAAAACAGTTTACAAAACTAGATCAGATCAGATATTAACACTGCCCAAATATATAAATGACAAATTTTTACAATACTATCAAACACATTACTCAACTAAAGTGACATAACTATCAGCAGGAATGGAAGCATTTCTACAGAAATGTAATCTTACGGGTTTAGATCTCAAAGAGAGAGAATCACTAGGTGTTGAAATAACGGTAAAATATATCGAAGAGTCAATTAGATGTTTAAAAAACGGAAAGGCCGCAGGTCCTGATGGCCTAAGTTCTGAATTTTATTAAAACATTTATGATCTGATCTCTCCACGCTTACAGACACTATAAATACGCCTACACTCAACAGAAACTGCCATAATCTTTAAATGAATCCACAATAACACTTATACCAAAAACTGATAAGGATCTTGAAGATCCTGGCTCATATAGAGCAATAGCTCTCTTAAATACTGATCAGAAAATATGAACCAAAATCCTATCTCATAGATTGAGTTTAGTGATTAACAAATTAATACACCCCGACCAAACAGGTTTTATTCCAATACGTTACTCATTTTATAATCTGAGACGACTATTCAATATTATATACTCAAATAGAATTGCTAATGCAAACCTAGCAATCATTTCGTTAGATGCTGAAAAAGCATTTGACCAGGTAGAATGGTCATATTTATTTTAGGTGATGGAAACATTTCAACTGGGGGAGAAATACTGCACATGGGTTAAACTTTTATATTCTAACCCAACAGCTAGAATATTAACAAACCAAATGTTATCAACTAAATTTAATCTTTCTAGAGGTTGTAGACAAGGATGCCCGCTATCCCCATTATTATTTGCTCTTGCAATTGAACCACTAGCAGAAAGCATTAGAGCCAATCCAGAAATACACGGGTATAATACTAAAGACACAATGAATACAATCTCTTTATACGCGGATGATGTATTAATATATATTACAAAGCCAGAAACTAGTTTTCCAAACCTATTAAATCTAATAACTCAATTTGGTCAGTTTTCGGGATATAGAATTAATTGGAATAAAAGCGAAATCATGCCAATAACGGAACTCAATTTACATACATTACAACAATGCCCTTTTAAAATAGTGAAGGAAAAATTTAAATATTTAGGAATTTATGTAACTAAGACATATACTTCTTTATTTAAATTAAACTTCCCACATTTACTGAATAAACTACATAAGAATATTCAGTATTGGAAAACACTTCCCATTCTATGTTTGGTAGAATTAATGCTATAAAAATGATCTTTTTACCGCAATTACTTTACCTATTTCAATCAATTCCGATAAATCTCCCAAAATGTTATTTTAAAAAGGTCGATTCCATTGTTACAAGCTTCATCTGGGATTATAAAAATCATAGAATAAGCAAAAATCAAAGACAAATGGAGGTTTAGCCTTTCCAAATTTTCTGTTTTATTTTTGGGCAGTCCATAATAAAAACATGAATTTCTGGTTGGAAGAAATGGATCAGCAACCAGATTAGTTAAGGATGGAAAAGAAAGACTGTTTGCCTTTTGAAATTGGTTCGATTATATTTGCTCCCACAAAACTGCACAAAAAAACCCTATAATACATAGTGGTATACGAATCTGGGAACAATTAAAAAAGGCTTTAAAATTGGATAATATATCACTCTGTTCCCCCATTGTAAACAATCCTTTATTTCAACCATCCATATTGGATAAAGGTTTTACACAATGGAAAAATTGTGGAATTAAAAAGATGCGACATCTTTATAGGAAAGGCACTTTTCTCTCATTTCAGGAGTTACAACATATCTACGGTTTACACTCAAATAACTTTTTCAGATATCTACAACTTAGAGATTATGTTAAATCTAATACACAAGATTATAGGACTAAGGAACCAGAAATCCTTGATGAATGTTTGACCAAACATCCTAATACAGAAAAATTAATAGCTTATATTTATAACGTCCTCTTAGACAGCGA
Source organism: Amblyraja radiata (assembly GCF_010909765.2). Taxonomy (NCBI): domain Eukaryota; kingdom Metazoa; phylum Chordata; class Chondrichthyes; order Rajiformes; family Rajidae; genus Amblyraja; species Amblyraja radiata. The sequence continues at coordinate 13,652,751 of NC_045991.1, forward strand.
GGTCCCATCGATGGAATTAGATAGACACACATGGGAAAATTAATTAGGCCATCCTATAACAAAAGATATCTGGGGTGAAAGTCTACAACATATACATCAATACTCGTTAAATGCCAGACATGCTTGAATACAATTTAAAGTATTACACAGATTACATTACTCCAAAGCAAAATTAAATAGAATTTTCCCACATATCTCTCCTATCTGTGATAAATGTCAGCATCTAGAGGCTAACCCAGCACATACTTTTGTAAACTGTATAAAAATCAAACATTTCTGGATTGATATTTTTAGAATAATTTCAGGTTATTAATACTAAATTAGATCCCAATTCAAAACTAAAAATACTTGTCATAACAGAACAAAGTCTAACACTCACAACAAACCAAAGAGACTTTCTTGACCACAGTATAATTACTGGGAAAAATTTAATACTAACATTTTAGAAAGGCCCTATAACCCCCACAATTAAAATGTGGATTATGGAAATGTCGGAGACCCTACACCTGGAAAGAATCAGATTTGTCTTAATGGACAAACAAGAACTTTTTGTTAGAATATGGTCTCCATTCATTGACTATTTGAAGGGGTAGATCGGTCCAGCACGGGAACCTAATCGAAGCTTGAACTCAGGATTAGATGAAAGTTATACTTTATAATCCGCAAACCTATCTCCAATAATGTATTATTAGTAAATCATTCCATTCTTTTATTTATCTTGACATTTGTGGGGGTTTTTCCCCTTTCTCTCTTACTTTCTATCTTAAAAAACAAACTAGAAGCAGAACCAATCCACAACTGCTAATATTAACAATGTATAACTGATATACATGAAATGTTTGCTTCTAATAAAAATAATAAATACAAATAAAAAGCTGGAATGTATTGTCACATGCACCAATTAAGGTCCAGTGATATTTGAGTTACCACACAGCCACACTGAGTAAAAAGCAACAAGACACACAGCCACATAAAATAAAATCTAACATCAACATCCGCCACAGTGGAATCCCCATTCCTCACTGTGATGGAAGGTAATAAAATTCAATCATCTTCCCCTTTTGTTCACCCGTGGTCGGTCGGGGCTGTTGAACCCTCCGCAGTCTCCGCTCACTTACTGCCGGCCGACACACGACATAAAAGTCCCTTTAAACTTCCCTGATCCAAAGACATCCCCATGAAGAAGGCCTACGCTTGGACAGATATCCAGACAGAAGATGCGAAAGCATTGCGGGAGTTTGCGATATTTCTTACAAGTATGAAAGAAATGACTACACTCTTAGACCACATGCAAGAAATGAATGTTGTTGGCAATATGAAAATGATCACTCTAAAACTGTCCTATAGACTTAGAGAAAAGATAAAGCTGGTCTGTTAGAGGAAAATGAGAATGGAGAGGCCATGCTTCCTGATCTGGGGAACTTTATAGAAAAGGAAGTACGGTTCATGTCAAATTTACACTATGGGAATATTCAAGATCCTAAACCAATCGCTACTGTCAAAGGTTTTACCTTTGCTAAAACAAAAGGAAGATCAGGACCTAAGGGAAGTAGTTTTGTTTCCGCTGTAAGTACCTGCAGAAACGAAAGGCCAAAAGGAAGAAGATACATCTACTGTTAAACCAAGATGGTTCTGCTTGTCATCCAGCGAGAAGAAGATACATCTACTGTTAAACCAAGATGGTTCTGCTTGACATCCAGTGAGAAGAAGATACATCTACTGTTAAACCAAGACGGTTCTGTCTTGAACAAGATACATCTACTGTTAAACCAAGATGGTTCTGCTTGACATCCAGCGAGAAGAAGATACGTCTACTGTTAAACCAAGATGGTTCTGTTTGTCATCCAGTGAGAAGATACATCTACTGTTAAACCAAGATGGTTCTGCTTGTCATCCAGCGAGAAGATACATCTACTGTTAAACCAAGATGGTTCTGCTTGTCATCCAGTGAGAGGAAGATACATCTACTGTTAAACCAAGATGGTTCTGCTTGTCATCCAGCGAGAAGAAGACAGAGGAATGACAAAGAGATGGCCCACGAGGGGAGGGAAGGGAAGGGAAGGGGGGTTGTCGATGACTGGTCAGCTCAGACCTTGTATCCTATCCCACGAATGGACACCACATTCTTGACAGGGCCAAGGAGAGCTTGTAATAGGAACACTTCTCCATCCGTTTCCCACCACGGATGGCTGACCTGCTGAGTTCTACCGGCACTTTGGTGGGGAATGGACAGGTGACGTGTCGGGTCTGGACCCTTCTTTGGACTGATCGAGTCGGGGGAGAAAGCTGGAAAAAAGAGATGGGGTTGGGACAAACTCCACCACTTGATTAGGAGGGGGGAGTTTCCTTAATTTGGGGTCTGCGTACAAGACAGACTTACGACAGTTCGGAGAGATGACAACCAAACAAGCACAAAGCAAATGCACAATAAACCCACAAATCTATTTCCAAAGTCTCCGTTCGGTCTCGATATTTTTGTAGGAATACAGATTTCCTTGGACATGAGCCTGATGGGCTGAACGGCCTCTTCTGCGCTGGGTCATTCATTCTGATCCCTCAGATCTGGGTCAGAATTCAGGGTCTGCATTGCGACAGCTTCGTTTGAATTGTTTGTGACATTTCCTGTAACTTCCCGTGGATTTCTGCAGCTCTGTATCAAACAAGAGCAACAAATATGCTTTAAATAAAGAGTTTATCCTGCAATGATAAACAATAGGCTGGAAGTGATAGGTAAGAGGGAGTTTGGAGACAAAGTTGGGAACATTTACATGGCCATTTCATGTCAACATAAACACTCATTAGGAGAACGAGGAGTTATGTAGCCCCATTGAAGGATGGATGTGAAGGCTTTGGAGAAGACGCAGAAGAGATTTACCAGGATGTCGTCTGGATTTGAGTGGGAATAAAATGCAACATTTATGAAGTTTTATGAAGGGTTGTGGAGAAACAGCTCTGAGAGTGGCGTTTAAGAGGTTTTTAGATAGTTAGATAGGCTCATTAATATGTAGAGAATGAGAGGTTTGGATCATGAGCAGGTTTTTAGATAGGCACATTATTCAGATAGGCACATTATTCAGATAGGCACATTATTTAGATAGGCACATTATTTAGATAGGCACATTATTTAGATAGGCACATTATTCAGATAGGCACATTATTCAGATAGGCACATTATTCAGATAGGCACATTATTTAGATAGGCACATTATTTAGATAGGCACATTATTTAGATAGGCACATTATTTAGATAGGCACATTATTTAGATAGGCACATTATTAAGATAGGCACATTATTTAGATAGGCACATTATTCAGATAGGCACATTATTTAGATAGGCACATTATTTAGATAGGCACATTATTTAGATAGATAGGCACATTATTTAGATAGGCACATTATTTAGATAGGCACATTATTTAGATAGGCACATTATTTAGATAGGCACATTATTTAGATAGGCACATTATTTAGATAGGCACATTATTTAGATAGATAGGCACATTATTTAGATAGGCACATTATTTAGATAGGAACATTATTTAGATAGGCACATTATTTAGATAGGCACATTATTTAGGTAGGCACATTATTTAGATAGGCACATTATTTAGATAGGCACATTATTTAGATAGGCACATTATTTAGATAGGCACATTATTTAGATAGGCACATTATTATGCAGGGAACGGAGAGATTTGGATCATGAGTAGACAAAAGGAATTAGTATAAATTAGCATCATGATCAACATCGACATTATGGGCCAAAGGGGCTAATTCTGTGGTATCCGGATGTGGCATCGAAGGACGGGAAGTCGAAGTCAAATAACCGAATGGAAACAAAATCGAAACGCCAAATAACCGAAATTATACGAAGCGGAAACGCCAAATAAACCGAATGGCCGCTCTGCCGAAACGTCAAATCATGGACATGATGTCGCCGGGGGTTGGGACTTGTCAGCAATTGTTCCAGACGCCTCGAGTCCATCACTTCACTGGCCGGTGGAGACGGGAGGGTGGGGGTCATTTTCACACACAAGCCATTATTTGACTTTTCAGCAGAGCGGTCATTCGGTGAGTTGGCTTGTAGGTGACGCAGCCATTCGGATCGTTGGCGTTTCAGCTTTGTTTCCATTCGGCTATTTGGCGTTTCAGCTACGTTTCCATTCGGTTGTTTGGCGTTTCAACTACGTTTCCATTCGGTTATTTGGCGTTTCAGCTACGTTTCCATTCGGTTATTTGTCTTCGACTTCTTTGCTTCAGATTCTCATCCTTCGATGCCATGTCCACACACTATTTCTGTGCTGCACTGTTCGATACAAAACACTAAAATACAGATTGTCATCACTCTAATATGTTCTGTGAACAGCCATTTCCTCAATGTCAGAGACAGCCCGCCATTGGTTTCTGATATATTGAAAAGCTCATGAAATTCTCACCCTGTTCATCCTCCACGAGCAGCAAATTAGTCCAAGAGCAACGGCCAGTTTAATCACCAAGTAGCCCAGAACTATGATGAACCTAATGTCTGTGAAGGACGAAATGTCTAATAATCCTGTGTAGGACAAAATTGACATTTTAATTTCCTTTCTCCACCGTGTTTCATAATTAAATACTCCTGTCTGTGATGTGACAACATTCTGATTTAGACACTGGGACACAGTGAGAAATATTTGTGCCAAGTCTAAGTCCAGGGTACCTTTTATTTCGTGTCCTTAACATCTGAGTACTTCTGGTTGATAGTTTCTGCTTCATTACTTTTGGAACATTGTGAATATGTTTTGGGTCTGAATATACACAAAATAGGTTGACCCATTATCTAAACTGATGTCAACCAGGTGTCTACACAAGAGGGCGTGGATACAGATTCACAGCTGAGACTCTGCAGGATCTGAATTCTTACTCTGGGCCGTATTGCCTGAGGAGCTAATAGGGTCATAGAGTGATGCAGTGTGGAAACAAATCTGTCAGCCCAACTTACATGTCCCAGTTACACTAGTCCCACCTCCCCCAAGCTTGGTCCATATCCCTACAAACCTGTTCTATCCATTACCCAGTGAGGTGTGAGAGGCATGTCTCATTCACTTGGGTTTATTTAAAGAAATGTCCATTTTATAAAGGTGTAATCTTGCTTCAATGTTACCCTCATGTATGGGTTTGAAAGATCTGTGTCTCTGTAACATGTAAACACAAAATACTTCATATTTGTTGTTGCTTTATTCACTGATATAACATTATGCCATCAATTGACAGGCTCCAGTGAAGTTACACTTTGATCTGTAGCATTGGGCATTGATGGAAATATGGGAGACTTTGAGAGAAATTGTTTTATTTAGGATTATACAGGGAAAAGGGGTGGAAGTTTGCAACCTTCACGTGGTCCGCCCTGTTTCAACTAATGCAATCAACTCGACGTGTACAAACGGAAGATCAAATAGAACAAGTTGTCCAACAACTTTAGGCTGTGCACGCCACACGCAAGAAGAAGAAGATACAGGAAAAAGTAGAATTAATATTCCAGCAGTGGTTGAAGGTTGTTATTGGTCCTTGTGAAATCTGCGGTTAGAAATTTGTTTGGAAATGCCTCTAATGTCAAGTATTTAATACAGTCAAGGTACAACTATATTCCCCTTTCAAATGTCAGGACATCGAAACTCAATCATGACTCTAAGTATCAAGAACAAACCCTTATCACTTACCACGGGGCTCCTGATACGGGACAAAAAGCCGGGGCAGGTCTTGATGAAACAAAACACATCTCCAGTTCCCTCTGCCTCTCTCAGCTTTCTGAATAACCAGACTCGGTAATTTCTCTTCCTCAGTCAGTGCCTTTTCTCCAACACGTTTGCCATCGCCATTGATCCAAACCAGTCTCATTGACCAAATGACGTGAGACACAGAACAGGTCAGGGTAACGTTGTCTCCCTCAGTCCCTGCATCAGACGGTTCAGCTGTGACTGTGGAAACAATCAGGTTGTTTACATTTTAAACAATAAGTTCATCAGTAAACTCAGCGGCAACATTTTGACTCCTACCTTTCACTGTGATTAGATCAATGTTGGGAAATAGATTTCGTTCCAGAAAACAGGTGTAAACTCCGGCATCTTGAAACACAACGGGGACAATCCTCACATTGAAATCCTTGCCATCGTAGAGTATCCCTGAGGTCACCAGTCGATTCACGAAGTTGGTCCCATTGACATTGATGATGATGGGCTGAGAACGGTTTGCAGATGCTATTAATTTCTGCTGTTGAAGGGGACGAGGTGACCAGGTCCAGTCAGCATGGGAATAGCTACGACCATAACTCCCAGAACAAACCAGGTGAAGTTCACTGTGATCGGTGCTGGAGCGGTAAAGTGTGTATCTCCCATCATATAAATCTGTATCAGAGAGACAGAGGATAACTCCTTTCAGTATTACAGTTACTGTGCCATACACAGATTCTCAACCGTATTTTTATAAACATTTGTGGTGTTATGTTCAACTGATCAAGTTTCAAATGTAACATCTTTCATGAATGCCGCACTAAACTCATCAGATCTTTATAAAATACAATGTGCTGTACGGCAGTAAGTTGCAGTGAAGTTTGGATATTACACTCTACATTTCAACATGAGGTTGGCCCCCACACCCGGACTGTCCGGGAATGTCCCGGGATGGAATGAAACCTCCCGGAGACTCCCGAGAGCGGTGTGGGAGGTGAATGTCTCTGTCAGTCTGCAGGAGGTGGTTCAGGTTCGGGTTCAGGTTCAGGTTCAGGTTCAGGTTCAGGTTCGGGTTCAGGTTCGGGTTCAGGTTCGGGTTCAGGTTCAGGTTCAGGTTCAGATTCGGGTTCAGGTTCGGGTTAAGGTTCGGGTTCAGGTTCAGGTTCAGGTTCAGGTTCAGGTTCGGGTTCAGGTTCGGGTTAAGGTTCGGGTTCAGGTTCAGGTTCGGGTTCAGGTTCGGGTTCAGGTTCAGGTTCAGGTTCAGGTTCGGGTTCAGGTTCGGGTTCAGGTTCGGGTTAAGGTTCAGGTTCAGGTTCAGGTTCGGGTTCAGGTTCAGGTTCAGGTTCAGGTTCAGGCTGTGGACAGAAGCAGCCCAGAGGATGCCTGCACGGGGACTGACCCGGACAGGTTGGCACTTCAAGTGGATCGGCTCATTCCCATTATTCCCACCATCCCTTTCCCATTCATACCCATTGATTCCCTGTCCTTCCCTGTTCCCGGGTCCTGCTCCCAGCTGAATGCTGATCCCAAGCCCGAGTCTGCAGCAGCTGGAATCACTTCAAGCAACACCAGACTCGGAGAGAAGGGTCAGTGTGGGGAGAGGGGATGGATTGTTGTTCAGTGTTGATGTGTGGGTCGGGACCCCCAGTGTGTGTGTGAGCAGCAAGTCATGGTGACTACACTTTCTATCTGACACTTTGACGTGAGTCCTGTATCTGTATCTCAGTCTCAGATACTGGAGCATTGATGGCAAGATGAGTCCTGTATCTCAGTCTCAGATACTGGAGCATTGATGACAAGATGAGTCCTGTATCAGTATCTCAGTCTCAGATACTGGAGCATTGATGGCTAGATGAGTCCTGTATCAGTATCTCAGTCTCAGATACTGGAGCATTGATGGCAAGATGAGTCCTGTATCTCAGTCTCAGATACTGGAGCATTGATGACAAGATAAACTGACAAATACTTTACAGAACAATGGTTACAGAAAGACATCTCCCTCCTGTGCTGTGTGTGTGTGTCTGTCACATAGAGACAAGCAGGCAGCTGCTCCACACAGAGACTTTCTGGAAACTTCTCCCTGATCATTGCAGCATTTTATACTGGAGAGCAGTTGGTCACTGCCACAGTTCTTCACGGAGCGCACATATAATATTACAAGAAGCACCGTGGTACAAGTGTCTACTTGATACCCAATGGGAGGTGTACACACTCACCGTTGTTTACAGTAAAATCTCCGTTACTTGTGTGAAGAATGTTTCCATTTTCCTGCACTTCACACACATACAGCTTCCCATCCTCCACTGTAACGTGTCGAACCATCAGATAGACCGTGTTATCCATGCGGATCTGATCAGTGTTGCCCCTGTTCTGCTGGGATGAGTCCATGGGTCTCCAGTGAAGACTGACTGTATCTGAGAGTCTGGAGATGGTGCAGCTGAGTGTAACGTCACTGCCCAGCAGAGGCTTCTGTGGACTTGCCTCAACTGTGAAAAACAGAGCAATGAGATTCAGAGTGAATAGTGGTTTGTACAAGTCAAGTCCCAGATAGGACAATTACATTCTTGCTTGCTGCAGCACAACAGGATATTGTAGGCATCAATACAGAACAGATCAGTGTGTCCATATACCATAGAATATTTATATATACACACATAAATAAACAGATAAAGTACAATAAGCTGTTATAGTTCAGAGTTTGTTTGAAGTTGTGTTTAATAGTCTGATGGCTGTGGGGAAGTAGCTATTCCTGAACCTGGATGTTGCAGATTTCAGGCTCCTGTACCTTCTACCTGAAGGTAGCAGGGAGATGAGTGTGTGGCCAGGATGGTGTGGGTCCTTGATGATGCTGCCAGCCTTTTTGAGGCAGCGACTGCGATAGATCCCCTCGATGGTGGGGAGGTCAGAGCCGATGATGGACTGGGCGGTGTTTACTACTTTTTGCAGCCTTTTCCGCTCTGGACGCTCAAGTTGCCGAAACAAGCCACGATGCAACTGGTCAGCATGCTCTCTACTGTGCCCCTGTAGAAGTTAGAGAGAGTCCTCCTTGACATACCGACTCTCCGTAATCTTCTCAGGAAGTAGAGGCGCTGATGAGCTTTCTTTATAATTGCATCAGTGTTCTGGGGCCAGGAGAGATCTTTGGAAAGACGCACGCCCTGGAATTTGAAGCTCGTGACCCTTTCCACCATTTTGATATAAATGGGGCTGTGGGTCCCCATCCTACCCCTTCCAAAGTGCTCAATCAGTTTCTCGGATTTGCTGGTGTTAAGGGCCAGGTTATTGTGCTGGCACCATATGGACTGTTGCTCGATCTCACTTCTATACTCTGACTCATCTCCATCTGTGATACGTCCCCACAACAGTTGTGCCATCAGCGAACTTGGTGATGGAGTTCGCACTATGACCGGCTACACAGTCATGAGTATAGAGTGAGTACAGCAGGGGGCTGAGCACGCAGCCTTGATGTGCTCCCGTGCTGATTGTTATCGAGACGGACACATTTCCACCAATACGAACAGACTGTGGTCTGTGGATGAGGAAGTCGAGGATCCAATTGCAGAGGGATGCGCAGAGACCCAGTTCTGCGAGTTTGGTAACCAGCTTGGAGGGGATGATTGTGTTAAATGCCGGCTGTTCACAGTGGGACTGCAGGTGGAACCGGCAACACACAGGCATTGTTGTATTTACACATGCTCTGTTTCAAATATTCACAAACTGTTGAATATGCATCTATTTCCACTCCTTCTAGGTGTATCTGATTGGTCTCAAGAGGTGAACTCTATGACAGAGCCCATGTTCCACAGGTGAAGGATGGACTTCCATCCACCTGGTCACATGGTAACATTAAGTAGCAGTGTCACCCCGGGACCACTACACGGACACATTGGTTCCATACCACCTTGCTTGCCGCGATCACCTTACCGTGTGCCGGCAAGAAGACCATGGTATTCGCTGTGGCTAGATTCATTGATTTGCTGTTCCCAGTGAAGTCATCAAACTATTATCACCCATCCCTGCTGATCATTACACAATCAATGAACAAAATCACTTCCCCAGTTGTTTGACTTTTCACCGGGTGGAAGAAGTCTCACAATTCCCGCCATCTCTCATCATTCATTATAGGTGACAATATTTACAGAGATTAATTCAACATTATTGATCCTTATCGCACCCACTCACCTTTCATCCCAAATATTTCATATTGTTTCAGGATTTGCTTTCTCGGTTCTGTTTGAGTCAAAGTGAAAATTCCCGCCAATTTAAATGTGGGTTTATCAATTGTTAGAGCAAGGGTACTGGTATTCACTTTCATCTCCGGGTACAAGTTGCCAGCGGTCTTCTCTTTGATCCAAGAGTTCCCCGTTCTTCTAAAAGTCGTCAATTTTCCGATTTCCTTCCCTGAGTGCGGTTTCCATTCCCAGGCAACAACAGTGTCTTTCTCAGCATTGTCCGGTCCGTTTAACACAATGTTGTCTCCATTATCCAAGAAATACATTCGATTTCTGTTTTCTGTTGCGAATACGAACAATGAAGAATGAACATTTAAACCATATTTTCCCCACCCACCCCATATCTGTAATCATTAATTTTAAACTGAATTTAATTCCAGACAGTTGTGATCTTCCTTGGAAACCCCAGCGAGGAAGTCACGGTTTGTGAAGAGATGTGTGTGTGGAATAACCTGGCCTGATTGATGCCGGGATATGTCATCACATGAGTGAGTGAGTGAGTGAGTGAGTGAGTGAGTGAGTGAGTGAGTGAGTGAGTGAGTGAGTGAGTGAGTGAGTGAGTGAGTGAGTGAGTGAGTGAGTGAGTGAGTGAGAGTGAGTGAGTGAGTGAGTGAGTGAGTGAGTGAGTGAGTGAGTGAGTGAGTGAGTGAGTGAGTGAGTGAGTGAGTGAGTGAGTGAGTGAGTGAGTGAGTGAGTGAGTGAGTGAGTGAGTGAGTGAGTGAGTGAGTGAGTGGGTGAGTGGGTGAGTGAGTGAGTGAGTGAGTGAGTGAGTAAGGGGGGGGAGGGAGGGAGGGAGACGGAGGTGGGGATAGGGGGTTGTGTTGGGGTTAGTGGAGAAACTACACCTGGTTTGAAGGGACTTTGTGGGAGCGTGAAGTGAAGACATTGCGTCTGGTTCTTGGGCTGCGACTGGATCGATAAGTCGGGGGCAGATCCACCCACATGGACTGTGGTGAGGAGATGTTGGGGAGGATGGTTTGGACAACCGTGTCAAAGGCTGCAGAGGCTGAGCGGGATGAGGAGGGAGAGTTTAACTCTGCTACAAGTTCACAGGAGGCCATTTCTGACTTTGATAAGGACCGTGCCGGTGCAGGAGAAGGAGAGGGAGTTGATGGGATGGGCTCAGAAATGGAGGTCCAGCAAGGATGGTGTGGATTTGTGAGGCAGCAACACATTCAGGGATGTGGAATGGAGGTCCAGCAAGGGTGGGGTGGATTTGTGAGGCAGCAACACATTCAGGTATGTGGAATGGAGGTCCAGCAAGGATGGTGTGGATTTGTGCGGATGCAACACATTCAGGGATGTGGAATGGAGGTCCAGCAAGGATGGTGTGGATTTGTGAGGCAGCAAAACATACAGGGATGTGGAATGGAGGTCCAGCAATATTGGTGTGGATTTGTGATGGAGCAACACATTCAGGGATGTGGAGAGGAAAGTGAGATTGACAATAGGGTGCGGGGTTACACGGACAATGATAATTAATGCAAGGTGATTGTGACCGGTGAAGAGAAAGTACTTACTCTGTGTGGAAACTGGTCGAAGCAGGAAAACAAAGAAACCCAACATCAAACCTGCAGGCAAACTGTTGCAGAGAAACCTCGGCCTCATTTTGTACATTCTCTGTTTGGAAACAAGGTGCAGTTTTAGACTAAGGATCAGTCAATTGGTAGTTGGCAAATGTTGTATTGAGTACAGCCAGTTTGAAACTCCTGACCCTGGGGCATTTTAGAATTGACCGCACACAATTACACGGGGAAAATACATTCACTTGGTGGATTCTGCTGCTGGAATATTGTCACTTCAGTAATCTGGGATTTCACCACCATATTCAACCTCTATTGTCCCAAATCATTCATCTGTACTCCGCCTTTTTAATGTTTGACTCAATTACCTCCGACCACTGGTAAAATGTTCTCAACTAAATCAGACCTCGCTAGTGAGTTAATGAACAGAGAAGACAACACAATGACAAGGGACATTCAACATTCTCAAACGGTCCCAGGACGTTGTCGGCGAAACGGGAACTAAAGTATTCAATTTAGATTGACTAGGAAACGGAGATGAGGAAACACTTTTTCTCACAGAGAGTTGTGAGTCTGTGGAATTCTCTGCCTCAGAGGGTGGTGGAAGCCGGTTCTCTGGATGCTTTCAAGAGAGAGCTAGATAGGGCTCTTAAAGATAGTGGAGTCAGGGGATATGGGGAGAAGGCAGGAACGGGGACTGATTGTGGATGATCAGCGATGATCACATTGAATGGCGGTGCTGGCTGGAAGGGCCGAATGGCCTCAACTCATGCACCTGTTGTCTATTGTCTATTGACACCAGTAGGACAATGTCATATGCTGGTCATTTAGCTGTGGGAAATAAAGGAGACAAAACTAAATTAATTAAGTTTGTATGCCCTTGTCAAATTTAAAGTGAAACAAGCTGATTGAATGAGTGATAAATCACAGTTTACAGGACATCCAACATTGTTCAGTTTGTGGATACCTGTTAAACCACTCTTTGACATGAAGTGAGACTGCAGTGAGGTCACCTACCTTGTGAGAAGAGACTGATGGTGAACGAGTACAGAGACAGAGTGACAAAGCTCCAAGCACGGCGACACACTGAGATTCACAGTCTCACACAGTTTCTTTGGAAGGGCAAACACCCTTCCTCTTTCTATCCAGCTCAGGATTCACACACCATTTGTGTTGATAATGTTTGCGTTAGATTAAAAATCATCTTGGAAAAGCTAATTTGGACAAAACAGATCGGGAATTTCCTGAGGTCACAAATACATTGGATAAGTTTAGACTTGGAACCTTCTTATATTAAATGCTAATAGTGGGTGGCAAATGTCTAAGATAATGGCAAACGAGGGAATCTGCTGTTCTGTAACGAAGGTAACATGGTCAATATTCACACCTTGCAGCTATGTTAGAGCTTTAGCTCAACTTCAAGTTCAAGTGAGTTTATTGTCATGTGTCCCTGATAGGACAATGAAATTCTTGCTTTGCTTCAGCACAACAGAACAGTAGGCATTGACTACAAAACAGATCAGTGTGTCCATCTACCATTATATGTCCATATACCATTATAGCAGTTTAAATCTATATCCAAATGTAGCACATCACGGTGGGTTTAGGGGGTTACAAATGAGGTACATTTGACAATCAGGATCATACATTATTTTCAAACTTAGTACAATATTGAATGTAAATTTTCTCCCGAGCTTTTAATTTAATTCAAGGAGGAACCTGCAGCCAATATTTTCATTAGCATCCAAATAGTTCCTGCATCTTGCAGTGTTCTCCAAGTTCAACATCACAGAGTGCACCAAGACCTTCACAGCCTCTGTGAATAACCCACATAACCACCTTGCAGTGTTCTCCAAGTTCAACCTCACAGAGTGCACCAAGACCTTCACAGCCTCTGAGAATAACCCACATAACCACCTTGCAGTGTTCTCCAAGCCCAACATCACAGAGTGCACCAAGACCTTCACAGCCTCTGTAAATAACCCACATAACCACCTTGCATTTCTCTAAAACAAATGTCACCATTTGAAGTGGTGATGATCTGTAAAATCATACTGAAGAATGTTTGATGGTCGTGTGATCTTGCACGGAACAGGGGCACTAAATAATTTGCAAAGGAAATGCTGCAGTGAATAGCTAGTTGGCAAGTGTTGTATTGAACACAGCCACTTTGAAAACCCTGGGCCAGGACCATTTGAGAATTAACCGCACACAATTACACGGGGAAGGACCATTCCTCTGTGGAATCTGCCACTGGAATATTATCACTGCTGTCATCTGGGATTTCACAACCACATTCAGTCGCTTTGCCTTGACTGAAATGACTCATCTGTACGTCGACAGTTTCATTCTTAACCCACTTCCCTCCTGCTTCTCGGTAGAATGGTTTTAACTCATTTGTACCTCACTAGTCAGTCAATTAATTGAGCGAGCGGCCAACAGAACGGCGAGGACGTTGAACATCCTCAATCAGTCCCAGAGGATTGCCGGAGAAATGGGAAAAATAAAATCCACATGAGCAGCGATACATTAGATTGACCAGAAAGCCCAAATGGGTAAAATGGCAGATGCTGATAATTTAGTTTCATTAAGTTTCTAGTGGAAATAATGGAGACAAAAATACATTGATAAAATTTCATGTTGGAAGGAAGTGCAGATGCTGCTTTATACCGAATATAGACAAGTAACTGGGCGGGACAGGCAGCATCTCTGGAGAGAAGGAATGGTTTCAGGTTAAAGAAGTCTGGAACTGAAGAAGGGTCCCGACCCGAAACATCACCCATTCTTTCTCTCCAGATGCTGCCTGTCCCGCTGAGTTACTCCAGCATGTTGTCTCTCTCTTCATTATTCATTACATTTCTATATCCTTGTAAAATCTAAAGCAGAACAGACTGGTACAGTCTAATAAATGGTTGTAGGAGTGAAATATCACACGTTAGAAATTTAAAACCTTACATAGACTGTATTACTCAAAAACTAAAATAAGTAAACTTTTTCCAAATGTCTCCCCCATCTGTGATAAATGTCTATCCCATGAAGCAACTATAGCACATTCCATTGTTTTTTGTAGAAAAATCCAAACATCTTGGAATGAGATTTTTGAAATATTTACAAAATTATTTCAAATAAAACTGAAACCGAACGCAGAATTGATCATTTTTGGAACCACGGAAGGCAGCCTTGAGCTAACTGCGTCCCAAAAGAGCCGACTTAATTACGGTTTAATAATGGGAAAAAAACTCATGCTTAAATTCTGGAAAAACGCCCCAACACCAACAATAAATATGTGGATTTCAAATATGTTCGAAACGTTACACCTGGAAGATATGAGATTCCTTCCAGCAGGCAAACCAGACCATTTCCAAACGCTTTGGTCTCCATTTATCGACTTACTACAAGTATGAGGTGCAACAGAATTCTGAAAATAAATGGTTTCAGGACCTGGTGAGGGGGGAGGAAAAATACAAAGTTGGTTTATCCCTTTTAGCTCTTCTTTTAACTTTTAATATATCTTCTGTTTTCTTTTTCTCTTCTTCTATTTCTATGGCTTGCTTCTTAACTCTTTTTCGAACTTTTCATGTCTAAGGGTCTCTTTTGATCACTCTTTCACACACTTACTATCCTATTTAACTCTCTTTCCTTTTCTTCTTTTCAAAGTTTAAAATATAAAGTGGTACAGGAAATGTATTATGTTATTTTTGGCTTATATTATTGTAATGTACACTGCTAATAAATAAAATTATATTAAAAAAATGAATAAATTAAAAAAAGAAAGTATTGAACACGGAGTTCCGTTTCTAGATCCCATTTAAACCACACCTTTACCTGAAGTGAACCTGTAGTAAGGTCGCCTACCTTGTGGGAAGAGACTGATGGTGAACGAGTCCAGAGACTGGGCAGCAAAGCTCCAAGCACGGTGACACACTGACTTCCCCAGTCTCGTGCTGTGTCTTATGAAACTACAGGACCTTCCTCTTCCTCTTCTACTCAGGGTTCAGACATCACTTCTGTTGAAAGTGTTTGTGTCAGTGTAAACCTCATCTTATCAAACCTTATTCGGCAAAGGAAAATGGGAATTTACTGAGCTCAAACATGCATTGGATGCGTTGATACATGGAACCTCATCTTTCTAAATGGGAAGGGGGAAAAGGGGAAGTACAACGGGATCTGGGGGTCCTTGTTCATCAGTCTATGAAAGTAAGCATGCAGGTACAGCAGGCAGTGAAGAAAGCCAATGGCATGTTGGCCTTCATAACAAGAGGAATCGATTATAGGAGCAAAGAGGTCCTTCTGCAGTTGTACAGGGCCCTAGTGAGACCACACCTGGAGTCCCTCCAGCAGATTGTTTTTGTTTGTTTCAGGGAGAACAAGTCGATGTGTCCAATTTTCAGAAGGTCTTTGAATTTTAAATATGTGGATTAGGCAATATTAAACAGGCATGAATTGAAAATTATTTGGCAGACAGTAAACAGAGAGGAGACTTTGTTAGGGTGGCAGGTGGTGATGAATGATCCAGCATCAAGCCAGTTCTTGAGTCTGTTATTTTCAATGTTCATCAATGGTATTGACAAGGAAACAAACATAATGTTTCTAAGTTTGATGACATGAAACTGAGAGTAAACAGGAGAAGCAAAGAGGATGCAAAGAGGTTTCCAGGTGATGTCAGTCAGTTGAGTTACTTGTCAAATATACGCAGATGCAGCAGAGAGTCATAGAGCTGTAGAGCATGGAAATAGACACATCAACCCAACACGCACATGCTGACCAAGATGTCCAACTGACCCCATCACAATTGGCTGTCCCTGGCCCATGTCTCTCCAAACATGTCTTTGTGCTCTCCTTACCGGAGAAAGGGGTTTTCAGCCACACATGTAATGCAGCCAAGGCTGACCAGACTGATTCCTGGAATGGCAGGACTCATGTGTAATGAGAGGAGGAGCTGACTGAGCCAGTAGTCACTGGAGTTTGGAAGACTTAAGCATGACCTCTCTAAATTAAACAACATTCAAAGCAGAGCTAGACAGACTCGATACATAAAGATATTTCCAGTGACTGTAGGATCTGGAACAAGGGGTTTTGGACTCAAGATAAGGGGTGAAACATTTAGGGCTGAGACATTTCTTCATTGTGAATATGGTGAGCCATTGAAATTCACCCCACAGAAAATGGTAGATGGCAGGTCACTGAATCTTGTTAAGTAGGGGATAGATTTATTTGATATAAAATGCATCAACATTTATCGGGAGAGAATTGGAATATGAGAATGTTTTGAATGATTGAACAGGCTCAAAGTGACAAATAATCCACCCCTGATTCTCTTTTGCATGTTTCAATAGGTTTTGGGATAGTTTGATGTTGTCTTTTTACTGACGGGTCCTTTTCACAATGGCAGGCAGTGACTAGTGGGGTACCGCAAGGCTCAGTGCTGGGACCCCAGCTATTTACAATATATATTAATGATCTGGATGAGGGAATTGAAGGCAATATCTCCAAGTTTGCGGATGACACGAAGCTGGGGGGCAGTGTTAGCTGTGAGGAGGATGCTAGGAGACTGCAAGGTGACTTGGATAGGCTGGGTGAGTGGGCAAATGTTTGGCAGATGCAGTTTAATGTGGATAAATGTGAGGTTATCCATTTTGGTGGCAAAAACAGGAAAGCAGACAATTATCTAAATGGTGGCCGTCTAGGAAAAGGGGAGATGCAGCGAGACCTGGGTGTCATGGTACACCAGTCATTGAAAGTGGGCATGCAGGTGCAGCAGGCAGTGAAGAAAGCGAATGGTATGTTAGCTTTCATAGCAAAAGGATTTGAGTATAGGAGCAGGGAGGTTCTACTGCAGTTGTACAGGGTCTTGGTGAGACCACACCTGGAGTATTGCGTACAGTTTTGGTCTCCAAATCTGAGGAAGGACATTATTGCCATAGAGGGAGTGCAGAGAAGGTTCACCAGACTGATTCCTGGGATGTCAGGACTGTCTTATGAAGAAAGACTGGATAGACTTGGTTTATACTCTCTAGAATTTAGGAGATTGAGAGGGGATTTTATAGAAACTTACAAAATTCTTAAGGGGTTGGACAGGCTAGATGCAGGAAGATTGCTCCCGATGTTGGGGAAGTCCAGGACAAGGGGTCACAGCTTAAGGATAAGGGGGAAATCCTTTAAAACCGAGATGAGAAGAACTTTTTTCACACAGAGAGTGGTGAATCTCTGGAACTCCCTGCCACAGAGGGTAGTCGAGGCCAGTTCATTGGCTATATTTAAGAGGGAGTTAGATGTGGCCCTTGTGGCTAAGGGGATCAGAGGGTATGGAGAGAAGGCAGGTACGGGATACTGAGTTGGATGATCAGCCATGATCATATTGAATGGCGGTGCAGGCTCGAAGGGCCGAATGGCCTACTCCTGCACCTAATTTCTATGTTTCTATGTTTCTATGTCTTTGTCCTTCACCATTCTGATGTTTATTTACACATTGTGAAATTTAGTCAGATAAAAAACAGGAAGTGAAACAGCCCAGAGCTGAGAATAGACGAATCATTGTGGTTAAATTGCAACAGATCTTCCTGCAGCTTTGACCATTGTTCTGAATGATCTGCCCTCACCAAGATGGCCGCCGACCTCACCTGCCCTCACCATGATGGCCGCCGGCCTCACCTGCCCTCACCAAGATGGCCGCCGACCTCACCTGCCCTCACCACGATGGCCGCCGGCCTCACCTGCCCTCATCAAGATGGCCGCCGAACTCACCTGCCCTCACCACGATGGCCGCCAAACTCACCTGCCCTCACCAAGATGGCCACCGTCAACCCCATATAATAATATAATATATATTTTATTGTCATTGCACGTCAGTGCAACGAGATTTAGTGTGCAGCTCCACTGATATACAAGAAAGGTAAATAAATACAATACATAATTCCTGCAATGAGGGGATTGACATATGAGGAAAGGTTAAGTAGGCTGGAACTCTACTCTTTGGAGTTTAGAAGAATGAGAGGCGATCTCATTGAAACGTATAAGATCGTGAGGGGCCTTGATCGGGTGGATGCACCGAGGATGTTCCCAATGATCGGGGAAACTAGAACTAGGGGACATAGTTGCAGAATAAGGGGGGGCTCTTTTAAAACTGAGATGAGGAAGAACTTCTTCACCCAGAGGGTGGTTAATTTATGGAATTCACTGCCCCAGGGAGCAGTGGAAGCAGAAACATTAAATATATTTAAATCTAAAATAGATGGTTTTTTAGCTGCCAAGGGGATAAGGGGCTACGGGGAGAGGGCAGGGATATGGACCTAGGTATGGTTAGTATAGTAAGACCTGAGTGATCTCCTGGACAAGTGTCGATCGCCTGGATTGGGGTCGGAGAGGAATTTCCCGGATTTTTTTCCCGAATTGGACCTGGGTTTTTATCCGGTTTTTTGCCTCCCCCAGGAGATCACGCGGTTCTTGGGGTGGAGAGGGGAGATAGAGGTATAAAGGGGAGGGTAGTGTCTTGTGTTCTGTGTCTTGTGTCTACTGTTTGTGGGTAAGGGTGTCTGTTTAGTGTTCAGCCATGAGCGAATGGCGGTGCGGGCTCGACGGACCTGGTGGTCTACTCTCGCACCTACTTTCTATGATTCTATGATTCTATGATAAATAAACAAGCTGATTTGATTGACGTGACCATCTGAGGGAGACTGTCCACAGGGGGTGGGTGGGGGGGCACTCATTAGGGCCGGTTCAGAGCCGCTATAGCTCTTGTGATAAAACTGTTACTGAGTCTAGAGGTTCGGGCGTAGAAGGCCTTGTAACGTCTGCCGGAGGGAAGTAGTTGAAACAGACCGTGGCAGGGGTGTGATGAGTCCTTATGGATGCTGAGGGCCTTCCTGAGGCACCGCGTGTGGTGGATGCCCTCCAAGGCTGGTAGCTCTGTCCCGATGATCCTCTGCGCTCTGTTGACGACGCGCTGAAGAGCTCTCCTCTCCGCCTCCGTGCAGCTGAGATACCACACAGAGATGCCATACGTTAGTATGCTCTCTGAGGTGCAGCGGTAGAACGTTGTCAGCAGCTGTTGGGGCAGACCAGTCTTTTTTAATGTCCTCAGGAAGAACAGTCGTTGCTGTGCCTTCTTGACCAGCGCGGCGGTGTTTGTGGACCATGTGAGGTCTTCTGAAATGTGAGTGCCCAGAAACTTAAAGCTGGACACTCTCTCCACACTATCCCCATAAATGGAGATTGGGGCGTATTCTCCAGAATGGGACCTCCTGAAGTCAATAATCAGCTCCTTGGTTTTGGAGGTGTTTAGTGCCAAGTTGTTATTGGCGCACCAGTCCGCCAGGTTCTGCACCTCCGCTCTGTATTTTGTTTCATCACCGTTGGTGATCAGCCCAATCACTGTTGTGTCGTCTGCAAACTTCACGATGGTGTTGGTGTCGAATGCAGGGACACAGTCGTGAGTGAAGAGGGAGTAGAGCATGGGGCTTAGTACACAACCCTGTGGTGTGCCGGTGCTCAGGGTGATGGTGGAGGACAGGTGCGGGCCCAGTCTCACTGCCTTCGGTCGCTCCGTGAGAAAGTTCAGGATCCAAGCGCATATCGGTGAGCTGAGGCCTAGCTGGTGGAGTTTGGTGGTGAGCTTGGTGGGGATGACCGTATTGAATGCAGAGCTATATTTAGACCAAAGATCCTATAGCAGAGTTCCGCTATAGGATCTTTGATTTACACGGTGCGGGCGCAGCAGCAGCAGCAGCTTCTGTGGATCGTCTCGGGGCTGAAACAACCTTCCATTTTCCAGCATCTGCAGTTCCTTCGTGAACACAACACCCTCACCGAGATGGCCGCCGGCTGACGACCTCACCAAGATGGCCGCCGGCTGACGACCTCACCAAGATGGCCGCCGGTTGACGACCTCACCAAGATGGCCACCGGCTGACGACCTCACCAAGATGGCCGTTCTTCCGCCCGCCCCATCGACCGCATCAAAATGGCGGCGGAGAAGAAGCGGCGGTTGGTGACGTCGCGGCGGACGGACAGAGTTGAGGTAAATAATGTTGTCTCGATATCGTGTAGTTGTTGTAGATATGGAGTTGTTGTAGTTATTGTAGATGTTGTAGTTTAGTGTAAATATGTAGTTGTAGTTGTAGTTGTTGTTGTTGTAGTTGTAGTTTAGTGTAAATATGTAGTTGAAGTTGTTGTTGTAGTTGTAGTTATAGTTTAATGTAGTTGTAGTTGTAGTTGTAGTTGTAGTGTAGTGTAGTGTAGTGTAGTGTATTGTAGTTGTAAATATGTCGTGTAGTTGTTGTTGTAGTTGTAGTTTAGTGTAAATATATAGTTGTCGTTGTAGTTGTAGTTTAATGTAGTTTAGTGTAAATATATAGTTGTAGTTGTAGTTGTAGTAGTTATAGTTATAGTGTAGTGTAGTGTAAATATGTAGTTGTCGTTGTAGTTGTAGTTGTTGTAGTTTAGTGTAGTTGTAGTGTAGTGTAGTGTAGTGTAGTCTAGATATCGTGTAGTTGTTGTAAATATGTAGTTGTCGTTGTTGTTGTTGTAGTTTAATGTAGTTTAGTCTAGTGTAGTGTAGTGTAGTGTAGTCTAGATATCGTGTAGTTGTTGTAAATATGTAGTTGTAGTTGTTGTTGTAGTTTAGTGTAAATATGTAGTTGTCGTTGTAGTTTAATGTAGTTTAGTGTAGTTTAGTGTAAATATGTAGTTGTAGTGTAAATATATAGTTGTCGTTGTTGTAGTTTAATGTAGTTTAGTGTAAATATGTAGTTGTAGTTTAATGTAGTTTAATGTAGTTGTAGTGTAAATATATAGTTGTTGTTGTAGTTTAGTGTAGTGTAGTGTAGTGTAAATATGTAGTTGTCGTTGTTGTTGTAGTGTAAATACGTAGTTGTCGTTGTTGTAGTCTAGTGTAATGTAGTCTAGTGTAATGTAGTCTAGTGTAGTTGTAGTGTAGTGTAGTGTAAATATATAGTTGTAGTTGTAGTGTAGTGTAGTGTAGTCAATGTAGTGTAGTGTAAATATATAGTTGTAGTTGTAGTGTAGTGTAGTCAATGTAGTGTAGTGTAAGTATATAGTTGTAGTTGTAGTGTAGTGTAGTGTAGTGTGTAGTGTAGTTATAGTGTAGTGTGGTCTAGATATCGTGTAGTTGTAAATATGTAGTTGTAGTCTAGTCTAGTGTAGTATAGTATAGTGTAGTATAGTATAGTGTAGTATAGTATAGTGTAGTATAGTATAGTCTAGTGTAGTCAATGTAGTGTAGTTGTAAATATATAGTTGTAGTTATAGTGTAGTTTAGGGTAGTGTGTAGTCAATGTAGTGTAGTGTAAATATATAGTTGTAGTTGCAGTGTAGTCTAGTCTAGTCTAGTGTAGTTGTAGTGTAAAGATATAGTTGTAGTTATAGTGTAGTTTAGTATAGTCTAGTGTAGTCAATGTAGTGTAGTGTAAATATATAGTTGTAGTTGTAGTTGTAGTGTAAATATATATTACAGTGTAGTGTAGTGTAAATATGTAGTGTAGGGTAGTACACAAACTGCTGGAGAAACTCAGCGGGTGAGGCAGCATCTATGGAGCGAAGGAATAGGCAACGTTTCGGGCTGAAACCCTTCTTCAGGGCAGTGTAGTGTAGTGTAGTGTAAATATGTAGTGTAGTGTAAATATGTAGTACAGTGTAGTGTAGTGTAGTGTAGTGTAAATATGTAGTACAGTGTAGTGTAGTGTAAATATGTAGTGTAGTGTAAATATGTAGTACAGTGTAGTGTAGTGTAGTGTAAATATGTAGTGTAGTGTAAATATGTAGTACAGTGTAGTGTAGTGTAGTGTAAATATGTAGTGTAGTGTAAACATGTAGTGTAGTGTAGTGTAGTGTAGTGTAGTGTAGTGTAGTGTAAATATGTAGTGTAGTGTAGTGTAAATATGTAGTACAGTGTAGTGTAGTGTAGTGTAAATATGTAGTGTGGTGTAGTGTAAATATGTAGTGTAGTGTAAATGTGTAGTGTTGTGTAGTGTAAATATGTAGTGTGGTGTAAATATGTAGTACAGTGTAGTGTAGTGTAAATATGTAGTGTAGCGTAGTGTAAATATGTAGTGTAGTGTAGTGTAAATATGTAGTGTAGTGTAGTGTAAATATGTAGTGTAGTGTAAATATGTAGTACAGTGTAGTGTAGTGTAGTGTAGTGTAAATATGTAGGGTAGTGTAGTGTAAATATGTAGTGTAGTGTAAATATATAGTGTAGTGTAGTGTAGTGTAGTATAGCTATATAGTTATAGTGTGGTCTAGTGTAGTGTAGTGTAGTTATAGTGTAAATATATAGTACAGTACAGATACAATGTAGTGTGGTCTAGTGTAGTTACAGAACACTGTGTGTGTAACTGGTCAATACACTACACTGTAACTAGACGGACAGAGCTGAGGTAAATAATATTGTCTAGATATCGTGTAGTTGTAGTTGTAGTTATAGTATAAATATAGTGTAGTGTAGATATAGTGTAGTGTGGTCTAGTGTAGTACAGTACAGAACACTGTGTGTGTGGTCAATATAGTACAGCTACAGTCTAGTGTAGACCACACACACACAGAGCTGAGGTAAATAATGTCTAGTATAGTGTAAATATAGTTACAGTGTAGTGTAGTCTAGTACAGAACACTGTGTTTGTGGAGAAATTAGTGAGGTAAATAATGTTGTAAATCAGCGGGAACTGTCTGTGTAGTTTAGTCTAGTGTAGATATAGTTATATAGTTGTAGTTACAGTGTAGTACAGTACACAACAGTTACAGTAGTGTGGTACACGTATAGTGTAGTGTAGATATAGTTATATAGTTGTAGTTACAGTGTAGTACAGTACACAACAGTTACAGTAGTGTGGTACACGTATAGTGTAGTGTAGATATAGTTATATAGTTGTATAGTTGTAGTTACAGTCTAGTACAGTACAGAACAGTTACAGTAGTGTGGTACACGTATAGTGTAGTGTAGTGTAGATATAGTTATATAGTTGTAGTTACAGTCTAGTACAGTACACAACAGTTACAGTAGTGTGGTACACGTGTGGTCAACATGGTGGAGAAATGAGTGAGGTAAATAATGTTGTAAATCAGCGGGAAATGTCTGTCTAGTGTAGATATAGTTATAGTGTAGTGTAGTCATATATAGTGTAGTGTAGTGTAGTTTAGTGTAGAACACTGTGTGTGTGTGGGGTCAATATGGGTCAATATCACCATATAATGTACAGAATGGGGAAATTACTGAGGTAAATAATGTTGTGAATCAGCGGGAATTGTCTTTGTCTAGTGTAGTGTAGATATATAGTGTAGTGTAGTTTAGTGTAGTGTAGTACAGAACAGTTATAGTTTAGTCATATATAGTTTAGTGTAGTGTAGTGTAGTGTAGTGTAGTACAGTTATAGTGTAGTGTAGTGTAGTGTAGTACTGTACAGAACAGTTATAGTGTAGTGTAGTGTAGTACAGTACAGAACAGTTATAGTGTAGTGTAGTGTAGTACAGTACAGTTATAGTGTAGTGTAGTGTAGTACAGAACAGTTATAGTGTAGTGTAGTGTAGTACAGTACAGTTATAGTGTAGTGTAGTGTAGTACAGTACAGTTATAGTGTAGTGTAGTACAGTACAGTTATAGTGTAGTGTAGTGTAGTACAGTACAGTACAGAACAGTTATAGTGTAGTGTAGTACAGTACAGAACAGTTATAGTGTAGTGTAGTGTAGTACAGTACAGTTATAGTGTAGTGTAGTGTAGTACAGTACAGTTATAGTGTAGTGTAGTACAGTACAGTTATAGTGTAGTGTAGTGTAGTACAGTACAGTACAGAACAGTTATAGTGTAGTGTAGTGTAGTACAGTACAGTTATAGTGTAGTGTAGTGTAGTACAGTACAGTTATAGTGTAGTGTAGTGTAGTACAGTACAGTACAGAACAGTTATAGTGTAGTGTAGTGTAGTACAGTACAGTTATAGTGTAGTGTAGTGTAGTACAGAACAGAACAGTTATAGTGTAGTGTAGTGTAGTACAGAACAGAACAGTTATAGTGTAGTGTAGTGTAGTGTAGTGTAGTACAGTACAGTTATAGTGTAGTGTAGTGTAGTACAGTACAGTTATAGTGTAGTGTAGTGTAGTACAGTACAGTTATAGTGTAGTCATATATAGTTTAGTGTATTGTAGTACAGAACAGTTATAGTGTAGTCATATATAGTACAGTGTAGTGTAGTACAGTACAGTACCGTTAAAGTGTAGTCATATATAGTGCAGTTACAGTACAGTGTAGTACAGTGTAGTGTAGTGTAGTACAGTACAGTACAGTTATAGTGTAGTCATATATAGTGCAGTTACAGTACAGCAGTACATGTGTAGTGTAGTGTAGTACAGAACACTATGTGTGGTCAATAAACTAGACGGACGGAGCTGAGGTAAATAATGTTGTAAATGAGCGGGAATTGTCTTTGTAGTTTAGTCTAGTGTAAATATATAGTTATAGTTACAGTGTAGTACAGTACAGAACAGTTAAAGTGTAGTACAGTACAGAACAGTTACAGTGTAGTGTATACACGTATAGTATAGTCTAGTACACGTGTGTGTGTGGGGTCAATATTGTTAATATAGTGTAGTGTAGTACACGTGTGTGTGGTCAATATGGGTCAATGACCACATGAATACAGTATAGTCAATAAACTAGACGGATGGAGCTGAGGTAAATAATGTTGTAAATGTGTGTGTCTGTGGTCAATAAATATAAATATATAGTTACAGTGTAGTCTAGTACAGAACTCTATGTGTGTGTGGAGAAATTAGTGAGGTAAATGATGTTGTAAATGAGCGGGAACTGTCTGGTCAATATTGTCAATATATATAAATATAGTGCAGTTACAGTCCAGTACAGTGTAGTACAGAACAATGTGTGTGTGTGGGGTCAATAAATATATAAATACAGTTACAGTTACAGTATAGTGTAGTATAGTACAGAGAACTGTCTGTGGAAATTAGTGAGGTGAATAATGTTGTAAATGAGCGGGAACTGTCTGTGGTCAATAAATATAAATACAGTTACAGTGCAGTACACGTGTGTGTGTGTGTGTGGTTAATATATATATTAGTACAGTACAGTGTAGTGTACAGTATAGTCTGTGGGGTCAATATTGTCAATATCACCACATAAATACAGTTATAGTACAGTGTAGTGTAGTCCAGTACAGAACACTGTGTGTGGGGGAATTAGTGGGTGAATAATGTTTTAAATGAGCGGGAACTGTCTGTGGTCAATGTTGTTAATATCAGCACATAATGTACAGTACAGTACACGTGTGTGTGTGTGTGTGTGTGTGTGTGTGTGTGTGTGTGTGTGTGTGTGTGTGTGTGTGTGTGTGTGTGTGTGTGTGTGTGTGTGTGTGAGTGTGTGTGTGTGTGTGTGTGTGTGTGTGTGTGTGTGTGTGTGTGTGTGTGTGTGTGTGTGTGTGTGTGTGTGTGTGTGTGTGTGTGTGTGTGTGTGTGTGTGTGTGTGTGTGTGTGTGAAGACTGGTTATAAATAAACCAGCCTCCACCCTCTGTCTTATTCACTCAGGTCAATAACCGAGGTTGTAAATAAATAAATAAATAAATCAGCAGCGGAATCAGCGGAATAAATAAACCCGGTAAATCTGGGGGAGAGAGAGAGAGAGCAGAGGTCAATCTCCACATAAACTACACGTCTGGGGGAATAAAACTGGGGTCAATAATATAAACTCACCGTCTGGAGCAGCGTCCTGAGATAAAACACATTATAAACATCTATCTCCCTCTCTCTGGCTCTTAACCCCCCCCCCCCCCCTCTCTGTAAATAATCAATAAATCACCAAATAAACAACACGTCTGGGGGAATAAACCCAGTAAATGTGGGGTAAATAATGTTATAAACACACAGGGGAGTGGAATAAACGCGGTCTGGGGTAAATCTGGGGTAAATAATGTTTTATAAACACACAGGGGAGCAAAATACACCCGGTCTGGGGTAAATAAGTACGTTTATTGGCCAATTGTTCACATACAAGGAATTTGCCTTGGTGCTCCGCCCACAAGTAACAACATGACATACAGTGACAGTAAATAATGTTATAATACAGTAAATAATGTTATAAACATACAGGGGAGCAAAATAAACCCAGTCTGGGGTAAAACTGGGGTAAATATTGTCATAAACACACAGGGGAACAAAATACACAAACAGCCCCACAACCATCAGGCTATTGAACTCAACTCAAAAAACCTCTGAACATTAATAGCCCATTATCAGTTTATTTGCACTTTATCTGTTTTATTTATTGATGTGTGTATATATACAATGGTATATGGACACACTGATCTGTTCTGTATTCATGCCATCTATATTCTGTTGTGCTGAAGCAAAGCAAGAATTTCATTGTCCTATCTGGGACACGTGACAATAAACTCTCTTGAATCTTGAATAAACCGGGTCTGGGGTAAAACCGAGGTGAATAATGTTATAAACACACAGGGGAGAGGAATAAACCCGGTCTGGGGTAAAACTGGGGTAAATAATGTTATAAACACACAGGGGAGTGGAATAAACCCGGTCTGGGGTAAAACTGAGGTGATTAATGTTATAAACACACAGGGGAGTGGAATAAACGGGGCTGTGGAGTCGTTCCAAAAACATCCGACCCCGACCCCTCGGTAAAATAATTCTAAATCTGCTGTGATGACATTACACAAGTTGACATTTCATAAGAACCACATGAATCATCAGGCTGCCTTTTCAACCCATGTCCATAAAGTTTTGAGTCTAAAGGTTGTGGCTTTTTTATAAATGTTTATTCTTGAAATAAAAACCATAATTCATTATGCTAAAAGAAAACAAAATGACAGAAAGGACCAGGACAAAATTAAAATTCCATTGAATTAAGTAAAAATTATAAAAGCATTACTCCAAAATGTATTAAACCAAGGCCACAGGTCTGAGCTAAACAGCTAAATTATAACAAAATAAATCTCATGTGCAATAGAAATTAAAAGTAAATGCCTAGGTAGTTAAGTTTGCTACAAAGGTATATACCTAAAATGTATTAATAACGTCTGAGGAACAGAATTGCTTCTGTCAGAGAGAGACAGAGAGAGAGGGAGAGTGGAGGGAGGGAGGGAGGGAGTGGAGTCTGAGTGCCCTCCAGACGTCCACATCTGCGCCAGGTGCGTCGAGATGGGGCTCCTAAGGGACCGTGTTAGGAACCTGGAACAGCAACTCGTTGACCTCTGTCTGCTCAGGGAGAGCGAGGAGGTCATAGAAAGGAGTTACATGGAGGTGGTCACTCCAAGACCACAGGAGACATACAACTGGGTCACAGTTAGGAAGGGCAACGGGCAGAGGCAGGGACTGGTGAGTATCCCGGTGGCTGTACACCTTGAAAATAAGTACTCATGTTTGAGTAATGGTGGGGGAGACAGCCTACCTGGGGGCAGCGACAGCTGCCGGGCCTCTGGCACAAAGACCGGTCCTGTTGCTCAGAAGGGTAAGGCAAAGAAGAGGAGGGCAATTGTAATAGGGGACTCTATAGTCAGGGGGTCGGATAGGCGATTATGTGGATGCAGACAGGAGACCCGGATGGTAGTTTGCCTCCCTGGTGCCAGGGTCAGGGATGTGTCTGAACGTGTCCAAGAAATCCTGAAATGGGAGGGAGAGGAGCCTGAGGTTGTGGTACATATAGGTACAAACGACATAGGTAAAAAATGAGAAGAGGTCCTGAAAGAAGACTTTAAACTAGTATGGTTGGGGGGAGGGACTCAAATTGGGAAAGCTAGCAGTCAGTGTGTGAGGCAGGAGGCAGAGAATGGTAGCACTCTGACCTAAAATGTAGGGGAGAGAGAAGAAAAAGACAATAAACAGAGAATAAGAGAGGGTGGGTTTCTTAAATGTGTATATTTTAATACTAGGAGCATTGTAAGAAAGGTGGATGAACTTAGAGCCTGGATTGACACCTGGAAGTATGATGTTGTGGCGATCAGTGAAACATGGTTGCAAGAGGGCTGTGATTGGAAACTAAATATTCCAGGATTTCGTTGCTTCAGGTGTGATAGAATTGGAGGGGCAAGAGGTGGAGGTGTTGCATTGCTAGTCAGGGAAGATATTACAGCAGTGGTTTGGCAGGATAGATTAGAGGGCTCGTCTAGGGAGGCTATTTGGGTGGAACTGAGAAATGGGAAAGGGGTAGCAACACTTATAGGGGTGTATTATAGACCACCACATGGGGAGCGAGAATTGGAAGAGCAAATATGTAAGGAGATTGCAGATATTAGTAGTAAGCACAAGGTAGTGATTGTGGGAGATTTCAATTTTCCACACATAGACTGGGAAACACATTCTGTAAATGGGCTGGATGGGTTGGAGTTTGTAAAATGTGTGCAGGATAGTTTTTTACAGCAATACATAGAAGTACCTACTAGAGAAGGGCAGTACTGGACCTCCTGTAAGGAAATGAGACGGGTCAGGTGGCAGAGGTATGCGTTGGGGAACAGTTCGGGACTAGTGATCACAATACCATTAGTTTCAATATAATTATGGAGAGGGTCAGAACTGGACCTAGGGTTGAGATTTTTGATTGGAGAAAGGCTAACTTTGAGGAGATGCGAAAGGATTTAAAAGGAGTAAATTGGGACAGTTTGTTTTATGGGAATGATGTGGAAGAGAAATGGAGGACATTTAAAGATGACATTTTAAGAGTACAGAATCTTTATGTCCCTGTTCGGTTGAAAGGAAATAGTAAAAATTGGAAAGAGCCATGGTTTTCAAGAGAAATTGGACACTTGGTTCGGAAAAAGAGAGAGATCTACAATAATTATAGGCAGCATGGAGTAAATGAGGTGCTTGAGGTGTATAAAGAATGTAAAAAGAATCTTAAGAAAGAAATTAGAAAAGCTAAAAGAAGATATGAGGTTACTTTGGCAAGTAAGGTGAAAGTAAATCCAAAGGGCTTCTACAGCTATATTAATAGCAAAAGGATAACGAGGGATAAAATTGGTCCATTAGAGAGTCAGAGTGGACAGCTATCTGCAGAGCCAAAAGAGATGGGGGAGATATTGAATAATTTATTTTCTTCGGTATTCACCAAGGAGAAGGATATTGAATTATATGAGGTAAGGGAAACAAGTAGAGTAGCTATAGAAACTATGAGATTCAAAGAAGAGGAAGTACTGACACTTTTGAGAAATATAAAATTGGATAAGTCTCCAGGTCCGGACAGGATATTCCCTAGGACATTGAAGGAAGTTAGTGTAGAAATAGCAGGGGCTATGACAGAAATATTTCAAATGTCATTGGAAACGGGAATAGTGCCGGAGGATTGGCGTACTGCGCATGTTGTTCCATTGTTTAAAAAGGGGTCTAAGAGTAAACCTAGCAATTATAGACCTGTTAGTTTGACGTCAGTGGTGGGCAAATTAATGGAAAAGATACTTAGAGATAATATATATAAGCATCTGGATAAACAGGGTCTGATTAGGAACAGTAAACATGGATTTGTGCCTGGAAGGTCATGTTTGACTAATCTTCTTGAATTTTTTGAGGAGGTTAATCGGGAAATTGATGAGGGTTAAGCAGTGGATGTTGTATATATGGACTTCAGTAAGGCCTTTGACAAGGTTCCTCACGGAAGGTTGGTTAAGAAGGTTCAATGGTTGGGTATTAATGGTGGAGTAGCAAGATGGATTCAACAGTGGCTGAATGGGAGATGCCAGAGAGTAATGGTGGATGGTTGTTTGTCAGGTTGGAGGCAGGTGACTAGTGGGGTGCCACAGGGATCTGTGTTGGGTCCACTGTTGTTTGTCATGTACATCAATGATCTGGATGATGGTGTGGTAAATTGGATTAGTAAGTATGCAGATGATACTAAGATAGGTGGGGTTGTGGATAATGAAGTAGATTTTCAAAGTCTACAGAGAGATTTATGCCAGTTGGAAGAGTGGGCTGAAAGATGGCAGATGGAGTTTAATGCTGATAAGTGTGAGGTGCTACATCTTGGCAGGACAAATCAAAATAGGACGTACATGGTAAATGGTAGGGAATTGAGGAATGCAGTTGAACAGAGGGATCTCGGAATAACTGTGCACAGTTCCCTGAAAATGGAATCTCATGTAGATAGGGTGGTAAAGAAAGCTTTTGGTGTGCTGGCCTTTATAAATCAGAGCATTGAGTATAGAAGTTGGGATGTAATGTTAAAATTGTACAAGGCATTGGTGAGGCCAATTCTGGAGTATGGTGCACAATTTTGGTCGCCTAATTATAGGAAGGATGTCAACAAAATAGAGAGAGTACAGAGGAGATTTACTAGAATGTTGCCTGGGTTTCAGCAACTAAGTTACAGAGAAAGGTTGAACAAGTTAGGGCTTTATTCTTTGGAGCGCAGAAGGTTAAGGGGGGACTTGATAGAGGTCTTTAAAATGATGAGAGGGATAGACAGAGTTGACGTGGATAAGCTTTTCCCACTGAGAGTAGGGAAGATTCAAACAAGAGGACATGACTTGAGAATTAAGGGACAGAAGTTTAGGGGTAACATGAGGGGGAACTTCTTTACTCAGAGAGTGGTGGCTGTGTGGAATGAGCTTCCAGTGAAGGTGGTGGAGGCAGGTTCGTTTTTATCATTTAAAAATAAATTGGATAGTTATATGGACGGGAAAGGAATGGAGGGTTATGGGCTGAGCGCAGGTATATGGGACTAGGGGAGAATACGTGTTCGGCACGGACTAGAAGGGTCGAGATGGCCTGTTTCCGTGCTGTAATTGTTATATGGTTATATGGAGGAGAGGGGTGAGAGGCTGGAGGTGGAATGGGGGTGAAGTGAGTAGCGGGGGGAAACAGGGAGCAAAGGGAGGGGGGAGGATTCAAGGGGGAGTGGGTTTGGTGCCGAGGGGGATGAATGGGGGGGCTGGGAATTGGGGGGGAGAGAGAGAGGGGTCAAGTGACCCCAGGAAGGGGGTAGGGAGGCAGGTGGGGTAAGGTGGGTTCACATTGTTTGGGGGTGGGGAGGAGGGGGGACGGAGCAAAGGGGGTTAAGGAGCAGGAGGCGGCAGGGGTATGGAGGAGGTCACATTGTTTGGGGTGGGGACGGTGTTGCAGTTTAGGAAGTCAAACCAGGGCAGGATCTTGACTGTGAATGGCGGGGCGCTGGGGCAATGTGTGGAGCCGAGGGATCTAGGAGTGAAAGTACGAGTTGGGCCGAAGGGCCTCTTTCCAAAGCTGTATCACTCTATGAATCTATGGCAAAGTGCTGGAGTAACTCAGCGGGTCAGGCAGCATCTATGGAGAAGATAGACACAAAGTGCTGGAGTAATTCAGCGGGTCAGGCAGCATCTGTGGAGAGATTGAATGGGTGACATTTTGGGTCGAGACCCTTCTTTGGTTTAGTTTAGTTTAGTTTAGAGATGCAGCGCGGAAACAGGTCTTTCGGCCCGCGGAGTCCGCGCCGACCAGCGATCACCCCGTACGTACACTAGTACTATCCTACCACACTAGGGACAATTTAACAATTTTGCGGAGGCCAATTAATCTGCAACCCTGAACGTCTTTGAAATGTTGGAGGAAACCGGAGCACCCGGATTGAAAACCCACACAGGTCAAGGGGAGAACGTGCAAACTCCGCACAGACAGCACCCGTAGTCAGGATCATACCCGGGTCTCTGGCGGTGAGGCAGCAAACTGTACCACTGTGCCGCGCAGAATTATATAACGGTTTCCTCCGCCATAAAGGCACCCGATATGTGCTAGTAATGTCCTGTTTGCCAGCTTGTTGACCCTCTGTGTTCCCCTCCTGCAGGGTTTGGTAGGCGTTGCTGTGGACAGAGAGACCAGGGACGTGAGCGGCCATTGAGGGAGGCGAGGGTGCCGGAGAGCACCCACCCCCCCAACTGCTCGGTGTGTGGGCTGAGCTTCGAGGGGCTGAGCTTCGATGGAGGACCACATGACGGGGCAAAACCAGGAGAAGCGTTATGAGTGTGACGTGTGTGGCAAGGCCTGGCGGTGCCTGAGCGAGCTGGAGATTCACCGGCGGGTGCATACGGGAGAACGCCCCTTCACCTGCTCCAACTGCGGCAAGAGCTTCACCAGCTACGCCAACCTGCAGCAGCACAACCGCGTGCACACGGGAGAACGCCCCTTCGACTGCTCCGACTGCGGCAAGAGCTTCAAGACAGCGCTAAACCTGACGAGACGCCGGCGGTTGCACACGGGCGAGAAGCCCTATGGCTGCTCCACCAGAGGCAAGAGCTTCGCCAGCTACGACAACCTGCAACAGCACAACCGCGTGCACTCTGGTGAGAGGCCCTTCACCTGCTCCACCTGCGGCAAGAGCTTCGCCAGCTACGCCAGCCAACAGCAGCACAACTGTGTGCACAAGGGAGAAAGCCCCTTCACCTGCTCCGACTGTGGCAAAAGCTACAAGTCGTCGCAGGACCTAAAGAGGCACAGGCTCGTGCACACCGGCGCGCGCCCCTTCACCTGCGCCCAGTGCGGCAAGGGCTTCCCCCATTCCAGCAACCTGCTGTCCCACCAGCGCACCCACACCGGCGAGCGCCCCTACACCTGCAGCTACTGCGGCAAGGGCTTCATCTGCTCCTCCAACCTGCTGTACCACCAGCGCACCCACACCGGCGAGCGCCCCTT
This sequence comes from Amblyraja radiata, assembly GCF_010909765.2. Classification (NCBI taxonomy): domain Eukaryota; kingdom Metazoa; phylum Chordata; class Chondrichthyes; order Rajiformes; family Rajidae; genus Amblyraja; species Amblyraja radiata. The sequence continues at coordinate 13,685,838 of NC_045991.1, forward strand.
CACCTGCACCCAGTGCAGCAAAGGCTTCACCCAATCGAGCAACCTGCTGGTGCACCAGTGCAACCACACCGGCGAGCGCCCCTTCATCTGCGCCCAGTGCGGCAAAGGTTTCACCCATTCCAGCGCCCTGCTGCTGCACCAGCGCACCCACACCGGCGAGAACGCCCGTTCACCTGCGCCCAGTGCGGCAAGGGCTTCACCCGCTCCGACAACCTGCTGTCCCACCAGCGCACCCACACCAGCGAGCGCCCCTACACACGCGCCCAGTGCGGCAAGGGCTTCATCCGCACCTCCAAGCTGCTGGAGCACCAGCGCACCCACACCGGCGAGCGCCCCTTCACCTGCGCCCAGTGCGGCAAGGGCTACACCCATTCCAGCGCCCTGCTGGTGCACCAGCGTACACATACCGGCGAGCGCCCCTTCACCTGCGCCCAGGGCGGCAAGGGCTTAACCCTCTCTGACAACCTGCTGTCCCACCAGCGCACCCACACTGGCGAGCGCCCCTTCACCTGCGCCCAGTGCGGCAAGGGCTTCACCCAGTCCCACAGCCTGCTGTCCCACCAGCGCACCCACACCGGCGAGCGCCTCTTCACCTGCGCCCAGTGCGGCAAGGGCTTCACCCGCGCCGACAACCTGCTGGTACACCAGCGGACCCACACCAGCGAGCGCCCCTACACCTGCGCCCAGTGCGGCAAGGGCTTCACCCGCTCCTCCAATCTGCTGTCCCACCAGCGGGCTCACGCCGGCGACCGTCCCATCCCCAACCCGGTGTGTGGAGAGCGCTTTGCCATGGCCTCCCACGCCCTGTCTCATCAGTGCGTGCACACCAATGGCCAGCCCTACGACTGCCCATACTGCGGTGAGGAGTTTGACAGATCGCGGGGGTTGCGGCAGCACCAGCGGACCCACGCCGGCGAGCAGCTGCTCCCACTGTGATAAGAGAGCACGGTGGCTGCGGGACCACCAGCGGATATACACCGGAGAGAGACCTTATGTGTGCGCTGAGTGTCAAGTCAAGTTTATTCGTCACATACACATACGAGATGTGCAGTGAAATGAAAAGTGGCAATGCTCGCGGACTTTGTGCAAAAAGACAAACAAACAAACAACCAAACAAACTACAAACAGAATGGAACAGAATCACATATTCTTTTACATATTAAATATTGTAGGCGGAAGGAAAAAGGGAAAAAAACAGCAATTTTAAAAAAAGCAGTAGAGTGGTTCAGTAAAGTTAGTCCCTGGTGAGATAGGAGTTTACAGTCCTAATGGCCTCAGGGAAGAAACTCCTCAACCTCTCCGTTCTCACCGCATGGCAACGGAGGCGTTTGCCTGACCGTAGCAGCTGGAACAGTCCGTTGCAGGGGTGGAAGGGGTCTCCCATGATCTTATTGACTCTGGAGTTGCACCTCCTGATGTATATTTCCTGCAGGGGGGGCAAGTGAAGTTCCCATAGTGCGTTCGGCCGAACGCACTACTCTCTGCAGAGTCTTCTTGTCCTGGGCAAGGCAATTCCCAAACCAGACAAGATGCTTTCCACCGCTGCTGAGTAGAAGCACTGGAGGATCCTCAGAGACACTCTGAATTTCCTCAATTGCCTGAGGTGGTAAAGGCGCTGCCTTGCCTTACTCACGAGTGCTGAGGCGTGTGATGCCCATGTCATATCCTCAGAGATGTGGACTCCCAGGTATTTAAAACAGTTCACCCTATCCACAGTATCCCCATTTATCCTCAATGGTGTGTACGTCCTCAGATGATGTGCCCTCCTAAAGTCCACAATCTGCTCCTTAGTTTTTTTGTTGTTCAAGAGGAGGCTGTTGCCCTGGCACCAGAGTGCTAGATCAGCCACCTCTTCCCGGTAGGCCTTCTCGTCGTTGTCTGAGATCAGGCCCACCACCACAGTGTCATCAGCAAACTTGATTATAGAGTTGGAGCTGAACCTAACCACACAGTCATGTGTGTACAGGGAGTACAGTAGGGGGCTGAGGACGCAACCCTGGGGCGATCCTGTGCTCAGGGTGAGGGACTTTGATGTAATCCCTCCCAACTGACTACCTGGGGTCTGGCGGTGAGAAAGTCCAGGGCCCAGGCACACAGGGGGGTGTTTAGCCCTAATTCCAGTAGCTTCTCGGCCAGTCTGGTGGGGACTATCGTGTTGAAGGCTGAACTGAAGTCTATGAACAGCATCCTCATGTAGCCCCCCTTCTGACTCTCAAGATGAGAGAGAGCGGTGTGCAAAACCTGGGAGACCGCATCGTCCGTGGATCTGTTCGGACGGTATGCGAATTATAACGGGTCCATGTTGCGAGGGAGGAAGGCACAGATGTCAGTGGATATATTTAAGGCAGAGATAGATAGATTGTTGATTAGTGTGCGTGTCAGGGGCTATGGGCTGTAGATGGGAGCAGTGGTCCTGGGCTGTAGATGGGAGCAGTGGTCCCGGGCTGTGGATGGATGGGAGCAGTGGTCCCGGGCTGTGGATGCGAGCAGTGGGCCTGGGCTGTGGATGGATGGTAGCTGTGGTCCTGGGCTGTGGATGGATGGGAGCAGTGGTCCCGGGCTGTGGATGGATGGGAGCAGTGGTCCTGGGCTGTGGATGGATGGGAGCTGTGGTCCTGGGCTGTGGATGGATGGGAGCTGTGGTCCTGGGCTGTGGATGGATGGGAGCAGTGGTCCTGGGCTGTGGATGGGAGATGTGGTCCTGGGCTGTGGATGGGAGCAGTGGTCCTGGGCTGTGGATGGATGGGAGCAGTGGTCCCGGGCTGTGGATGGCAGCTGTGGTCCTGGGCTGTGGATGGATGGGAGCAGTGGTCCTGGGCTGTGGATGGATGGGAGCAGTGGTCCTGGGCTGTGGATGGATGGGAGCAGTGGTCCTGGGCTGTGGATGGATGGGAGCAGTGGACCTGGGCTGTGGATGGATGGGAGCAGTGGTCCTGGGCAGTGGATGGATGGGAGCTGTGGTCCTGGGCTGTGGATGGATGGGAGCAGTGGTCCTGGGCTGTGGATGGGAGCTGTGGTCCCGGGCTGTGGATGGATGGGAGCTGTGGTCCTGGGCTGTGGATGGATGGGAGCTGTGGTCCTGGGCTGTGGTCCTGGGCTGTGGATGGATGGGAGCTGTGGTCCTGGGCTGTGGATGGATGGGAGCAGTGGTCCTGGGCTGTGGATGGATGGGAGCTGTGGTCCCGGGCTGTGGATGGGAGTTGTGGTCCTGGGCTGTGGATGGGAGCTGTGGTCCTGGGCTGTGGATGGATGGGAGCAGTGGTCCTGGGCTGTGGATGGGAGCTGTGATCCTGGGCTGTGGATGGGAGCTGTGGTCCTGGGCTGTGGATGGATGGGAGCTGTGGTCCTGGGCTGTGGATGGGAGCTGTGGTCCTGGGCTGTGGATGGATGGGAGCAGTGGTCCCGGGCTGTGGATGGATGGGAGCAGTGGTCCTGGGCTGTGGATGGGAGCTGTGGTCCTGGGCTGTGGATGGGAGCAGTGGTCCTGGGCCGTGGATGGATGGGAGCAGTGGTCCTGGGCTGTGGATGGGAGCTGTGGTCCCGGGCTGTAGATGGGAGCAGTGGTCCCGGGCTGTGGATGGATGGGAGCAGTGGTCCCGGGCTGTGGATGGGAGCAGTGGGCCTGGGCTGTGGATGGATGGGAGCTGTGGTCCTGGGCTGTGGATGGATGGGAGCAGTGGTCCCGGGCTGTGGATGGATGGGAGCAGTGGTCCAGGGCTGTGGATGGATGGCAGCTGTGGTCCTGGGCTGTGGATGGATGGGAGCTGTGGTCCTGGGCTGTGGATGGATGGGAGCAGTGGTCCTGGGCTGTGGATGGGAGCTGTGGTCCTGGGCTGTGGATGGGAGCAGTGGTCCTGGGCTGTGGATGGATGGGAGCAGTGGTCCCGGGCTGTGGATGGCAGCTGTGGTCCTGGGCTGTGGATGGATGGGAGCAGTGGTCCTGGGCTGTGGATGGATGGGAGCAGTGGTCCTGGGCTGTGGATGGATGGGAGCAGTGGTCCTGGGCTGTGGATGGATGGGAGCAGTGGACCTAGGCTGTGGATGGATGGGAGCAGTGGTCCTGGGCAGTGGATGGATGGGAGCTGTGGTCCTGGGCTGTGGATGGATGGGAGCAGTGGTCCTGGGCTGTGGATGGGAGCTGTGGTCCCGGGCTGTGGATGGATGGGAGCTGTGGTCCTGGGCTGTGGATGGATGGGAGCTGTGGTCCTGGGTTGTGGTCCTGGGCTGTGGATGGATGGGAGCTGTGGTCCTGGGCTGTGGATGGATGGGAGCAGTGGTCCTGGGCTGTGGATGGATGGGAGCTGTGGTCCCGGGCTGTGGATGGGAGTTGTGGTCCTGGGCTGTGGATGGGAGGTGTGGTCCTGGGCTGTGGATGGATGGGAGCAGTGGTCCTGGACTGTGGATGGGAGCTGTGATCCTGGGCTGTGGATGGGAGCTGTGGTCCTGGGCTGTGGATGGATGGGAGCTGTGGTCCTGGGCTGTGGATGGGAGCTGTGGTCCTGGGCTGTGGATGGATGGGAGCAGTGGTCCCGGGCTGTGGATGGATGGGAGCAGTGGTCCTGGGCTGTGGATGGGAGCTGTGGTCCTGGGCTGCGGATGGGAGCAGTGGTCCTGGGCTGTGGATGGATGGGAGCAGTGGTCCTGGGCTGTGGATGGGAGCTGTGGTCCCGGGCTGTGGATGGATGGGAGCAGTGGTCCCGGGCTGTGGATGGATGGGAGCTGTGGTCCTGGGCTGTGGATGGGAGCTGTGGTCCTGGGCTGTGGATGGATGGGAGCTGTGGTCCTGGGCTGTGGATGGATGGGAGCTGTGGTCCTGGGCTGTGGATGGGAGCAGTGGTCCCGGGCTGTGGATGGGAGCAGTGGTCCCGGGCTGTGGATGGGAGCTGTGGTCCTGGGCTGTGGATGGGAGCTGTGGTCCTGGGCTGTGGATGGATGGGAGCAGTGGTCCTGGGCTGTGGATGGATGGGAGCTGTGGTCCTGGGCTGTGGATGGATGGGAGCAGTGGTCCTGGGCTGTGGATGGATGGGAGCAGTGGTCCTGGGCTGTGGATGGGAGCAGTGGTCCTGGGCTGTGGATGGATGGGAGCTGTGGTCCCGGGCTGTGGATGGGAGCTGTGGTCCCGGGCTGTGGATGGGAGCAGTGGTCCTGGGCTGTGGATGGATGGGAGCTGTGGTCCTGGGCTGTGGATGGATGGGAGCTGTGGTCCTGGGCTGTGGATGGGAGCTGTGGACCTGGGCTGTGGATGGGAGCTGTGGTCCCTGGGCTGTGGATGGATGGGAGCTGTGGTCCTGGGCTGTGGATGGATGGGAGCTGTGGTCCTGGGCTGTGGATGGGAGCTGTGGTCCTGGGCTGTGGATGGATGGGAGCAGTGGTCCTGGGCTGTGGATGGATGGGAGCTGTGGTCCTGGGCTGTGGATGGATGGGAGCTGTGGTCCTGGGCTGTGGATGGATGGGAGCAGTGGTCCTGGGCTGTGGATGGGAGCTGTGGTCCTGGGCTGTGGATGGGAGCAGTGGTCCTGGGCTGTGGATGGATGGGAGCAGTGATCCCGGGCTGTGGATGGGAGCTGTGGTCCTGGGCTGTGGATGGATGGGAGCAGTGGTCCTGGGCTGTGGATTGGAGCTGTGGTCCTGGGCTGTGGATGGATGGGAGCTGTGGTCCTGGGCTGTGGTCCTGGGCTGTGGATGGATGGGAGCTGTGGTCCTGGGCTGTGGATGGATGGGAGCTGTGTTCCCGGGCTGTGGATGGGAGTTGTGGTCCTGGGCTGTGGATGGGAGCTGTGGTCCTGGGCTGTGGATGGATGGGAGCTGTGGTCCTGGGCTGTGGATGGGAGCTGTGGTCCTGGGCTGTGGATGGGAGCTGTGGTCCTGAGCTGTGGATGGATGGGAGCTGTGGTCCCGGGCTGTGGATGGATGGGAGCTGTGGTCCTGGGCTGTGGATGGATGGGAGCTGTGGTCCTGGGCTGTGGATGGATGGGAGCTGTGGTCCTGGGCTGTGGATGGATGGGAGCTGTGGTCCTGGGCTGTGGATGGATGGGAGCTGTGGTCCTGGGCTGTGGATGGATGGGAGCAGTGGTCCTGGGCCGTGGATGGATGGGAGCTGTGGTCCTGGGCTGTGGATGGATGGGAGCTGTGGTCCTGGGCTGTGGATGGATGGGAGCAGTGGTCCTGGGCTGTGGATGAGAGCAGTGGTCCCGGGCTGTGGATGGATGGGAGCAGTGGTCCTGGGCTGTGGATGGATGGGAGCAGTGGTCCTGGGCTGTGGATGGATGGGAGCTGTGGTCCTGGGCTGTGGATGGATGGGAGCTGTGGTCCTGGGCTGTGGATGGGAGCTGTGGTCCCGGGCTGTGGATGGATGGGAGCTGTGGTCCCGGGCTGTGGATGGATGGGAGCAGTGGTCCTGGGCTGTGGATGGATGGGAGCAGTGGTCCTGGGCTGTGGATGGGAGCTGTGGTCCTGGGCTGTGGATGGATGGGAGCAGTGGTCCTGGGCTGTGGATGGGAGCAGTGGTCCCGGGCTGTGGATGGATGGGAGCTGTGGTCCCGGGCTGTGGATGGGAGCTGTGGTCCCGGGCTGTGGATGGGAGCAGTGGTCCTGGGCTGTGGATGGATGGGAGCTGTGGTCCTGGGCTGTGGATGGATGGGAGCTGTGGTCCTGGGCTGTGGATGGGAGCTGTGGACCTGGGCTGTGGATGGGAGCTGTGGTCCCTGGGCTGTGGATGGCTGGGAGCTGTGGTCCTGGGCTGTGGATGGATGGGAGCTGTGGTCCTGGGCTGTGGATGGATGGGAGCTGTGGTCCTGGGCTGTGGATGGATGGGAGCAGTGGTCCTGGGCTGTGGATGGGAGCTGTGGTCCTGGGCTGTGGATGGGAGCAGTGGTCCTGGGCTGTGGATGGATGGGAGCAGTGGTCCCGGGCTGTGGATGGGAGCTGTGGTCCTGGGCTGTGGATGGATGGGAGCAGTGGTCCTGGGCTGTGGATGGGAGCTGTGGTCCTGGGCTGTGGATGGATGGGAGCTGTGGTCCTGGGCTGTGGATGGATGGGAGCTGTGGTCCTGGGCTGTGGTCCTGGGCTGTGGATGGATGGGAGCTGTGGTCCTGGGCTGTGGATGGATGGGAGCTGTGGTCCCGGGCTGTGGATGGGAGTTGTGGTCCTGGGCTGTGGATGGGAGCTGTGGTCCTGGGCTGTGGATGGATGGGAGCTGTGGTCCTGGGCTGTGGATGGGAGCTGTGGTCCTGGGCTGTGGATGGGAGCTGTGGTCCTGGGCTGTGGATGGATGGGAGCTGTGGTCCCGGGCTGTGGATGGATGGGAGCTGTGGTCCTGGGCTGTGGATGGATGGGAGCTGTGGTCCTGGGCTGTGGATGGATGGGAGCTGTGGTCCTGGGCTGTGGATGGATGGGAGCTGTGGTCCTGGGCTGTGGATATATGGGAGCTGTGGTCCTGGGCTGTGGATGGATGGGAGCAGTGGTCCTGGGCTGTGGATGGATGGGAGCAGTGGTCCTGGGCTGTGGATGGGAGCAGTGGTCCCGGGCTGTGGATGGATGGGAGCAGTGGTCCTGGGCTGTGGATGGATGGGAGCAGTGGTCCCGGGCTGTGGATGGATGGGAGCAGTGGTCCTGGGCTGTGGATGGATGGGAGCTGTGGTCCTGGGCTGTGGATGGATGGGAGCTGTGGTCCTGGGCTGTGGATGGGAGCTGTGGTCCCGGGCTGTGGATGGATGGGAGCTGTGGTCCCGGGCTGTGGATGGATGGGAGCAGTGGTCCTGGGCTGTGGATGGATGGGAGCAGTGGTCCTGGGCTGTGGATGGGAGCTGTGGTCCTGGGCTGTGGATGGGAGCAGTGGTCCCGGGCTGTGGATGGATGGGAGCAGTGGTCCTGGGCTGTGGATGGATGGGAGCAGTGGTCCCGGGCTGTGGATGGATGGGAGCAGTGGTCCTGGGCTGTGGATGGATGGGAGCTGTGGTCCTGGGCTGTGGATGGATGGGAGCTGTGGTCCTGGGCTGTGGATGGGAGCTGTGGTCCCGGGCTGTGGATGGATGGGAGCTGTGGTCCCGGGCTGTGGATGGATGGGAGCAGTTGTCCTGGGCTGTGGATGGATGGGAGCAGTGGTCCTGGGCTGTGGATGGGAGCTGTGGTCCTGGGCTGTGGATGGATGGGAGCAGTGGTCCTGGGCTGTGGATGGGAGCAGTGGTCCCGGGCTGTGGATGGATGGGAGCAGTGGTGCTGGGCTGTGGATGGATGGGAGCAGTGGTCCTGGGCTGTGGATGGATGGGAGCTGTGGTCCTGGGCTGTGGATGGATGGGAGCAGTGGTCCTGGGCTGTGGATGGGAGCAGTGGTCCTGGGCTGTGGATGGATGGGAGCTGTGGTCCTGGGCTGTGGATGGATGGGAGCTGTGGTCCTGGGCTGTGGATGGGAGCAGTGGTCTTGGGCTGTGGATGGGAGCAGTGGTCAGTGTAGGGACAGGGAGTCTCCCCTTGTGTCTGATGTGGATCTACATCTCCAGGGCATGAGGTCGGTGAGAACACTATCGCTTTCTACTGAATTGTGTTTGCATCTTTGATTAATTCTGCTGACTTTTACTTTCAATTGTTGCCATTGGAAGTGTCCAGGATTTTTAATGATGATTTTTTTCTGGTGCAACTGGAATTGTGTTGTTTCTGTGCTCTATCTCCAAACTAAACGGATGTTTCCACTAGTGGGAGAGTCTCGCACCAGAGGGCACAGTGTCAGAATAAAAGGATGTAACTTTGGAATCTTATTTGTGGGATTCTCTGCCACAGAGGCCAGTGGAGGCCAAATCACTGGATGGATTGAAGAGAGAGTTAGATAGAGCTCTAGGGGCTAGTGGAGTCAAGGGATATGGGGGGGAGGCAGGCACGGGTTATTGATTGGGGATGATCAGCCATGATCGCAATGGATGGTGGTGCTGGCTCGAAGGGCTCGAATGGCCTCCTCCTGCACCTATTTTCTATGTTTACCAAAGTGATGATGCCATAAACGTATCACAACTGAAATTGAATCTGGCTGATGTAAATGTAGAAACAAAGACCTGTAGATGCTGGTTTATACCAAAGATAGACACATTGCTGGAGTAACTCAGTGGGTCAGGCAGCATCTCTGGAGAAACAAGAGATTTTGGGATGGGACAAAAGGGTTCTTACCCAAAATATCACCCATCCTTTTCCTCCAGAGATGGTGCCTGACCTGCTGAGTTTCTCCAGCACTCTTATCATGGTCTCCTCTATATCCCACAGCTCTGCCCTTACTCCCCATCCCCCTACTTGTAACAAGGACAGAGTCCCCCATGTCCCCCATTGCAGGTACAGCAGGCAGTGAAGAAATGGGGGTTCCCCTCTTCTATTATAGATGAGGTTCTTATCATGGTCTCCTCTATATCCCGCAGCTCTGTTCTTACTCCCCATCCCCCTACGTAACAAGGACAGTGTCCCCATGTCCCCCATTGCAGGCACAGGTTCCCCTCTTCTACTATAGATGAGGTTCTTATCATGGTCTCCTCTATATCCCACAGCTCTGCTCTTACTCCCCTACTCGTAACAAGGACAGAGTCCCCATGTCCCCCATTGCAGACAGTGAAGAAATCCAATGGCCTGTTGGCCTTTATAACAAGAATAATCGAATATAGGAGCAAAGAGGTCCTTCTGCAGTTGTACAGGGCCCTGGTGAGACCACACCTGAAGTATTGTGTGCAGTTTTGGTCACCTAATTTGAGGAAGGACATTCTTGCTATTGAGGGAGCCCAGCGTAGGTTCACCAGGTTAATTCCCGGGATGGCGGGACTGTCATATGCTGAGAGAATGGAGCGGCTGGGCTTGTACATTCTGGTGTTTAGAAGGATGAGAGGACATCTCATTGAAACATATAAGATTGTTAAGGGCTTGGACACGCTAGAGGCAGGAAACATGTTCCCGATGTTGGGGGAGTCCAGAACCAGGGGCCACAGTTTAAGAACGGAGATGAGGAAACACTTTTTCTAACAGAGAGTTGTGAGTCTGTAGAATTCTCTGCCTCAGAGGGCGGTGGAGGCCGGTTCTCTGGATACTTTCAAGAGAGAGCTAGATAGGGATCTTAAAGATAGTGGAGTCGGGGATATGGGTAGAAGGCAGGAACGGGGAACTGATTGGGGATGATCAGCCATGATCACATTGAATGGTGGTGCTGGTTCGAAGGGCCGAATGGCCTCTACTCCTGCACCTGTTGTCTATTGTCCTCACCGTCCACCGTCACATACAACAGATAATCCTCCAACATTTCTCCACCTCCAACAGGATCCCAACATTGGCCACATCTTCCCATTCTCCAATTCCAGTGTTTTCTCCCTCCTTCCCCTTCCCAGCTCTCCCACAGCCGACTGTCTCTGCCTCTTCCCTCCCCTATCCCGCACCCCCCACCCTAACATCAGTCTGAAGAAGGGTCTCCACCTGAAACGTCACATATTCCTTCTCTCCATAGAGGCTGCCTCACCCGCTGAGTTACTCCAGCATTTTTGTCCACCTTTGATTTTTCCAGCATCTGCAGTTCTTTAGTAATCCACAAGCTGGGAGTGTTGACCACAAACTGGATGGGCCTGCAGTGCGGGGGATCACCACATGGTGGGAGTGTTGACCACAAACTGGATGGGCCTGCAGTGCGGGGGATCACCACATGGTGGGAGTGTTGACCACAAACTGGATGGGCCTGCAGTGCGGGGGATCACCACACGGTGGGAGTGTTGACCACAAACTGGATGGGCCTGCAGTGCGGGGGATCACCACACGGTGGGAGTGTTGACCACAAACTGTGGGCCTGCAGTGCGGGGGATCACCACATGGTGGGAGTGTTGACCACAAACTGGAGCGACCTGTTGTGTGAATTCACTGCATATTGGGAGTTGCTGTCTACAAATTACATAGAAACATAGACAATAGGCGCAGGAGTAGAGGCCATTCGGCCCTTCGAGCCTGCACCATTCGCCATTCAATATGATCATGGCTGATCATCCAACTCAGTATCCTGTACCTGCCTTCTCTCCATACCCCCTGATCCCTTTAGCCACAAGGGCCACATCTAATTCCCTCTTAAATATAGCCAATGAACTGTGGCCTCAACTACCTTCTGTGGCAGAGAATTCCACAGATTCACCACTCTCTGTGTGCGAAAAAAAATGTTTTTCTCATCTCGGTCCTAAAAGATTTCCCCCCTTATCCTTAAACTGTGTGTGTGGCCCCTTGTTCTGGACTTCCCCAACATCGGGAACAATCTTCCTGCATTTAGCCTGTCCAACCCCTTAAGAATTTTGTACGTTTCTATAAGATCCCCCCTCAATCTTTTAAATTCTAGCGAGTACAAGCCGAGTCTATCCAGTCTTTCTTCATATGAAAGTCCTGACATCCCAGCAATCAGTCTGGTGAACCTTCTCTGTACTCCCTCTATGGCAAGAATGTCTTTCCTCAGATTAGGAGACAAAAACTGTACGCAATACTCAATGTGTGGTCTCACCAAGAACCTGTACGGGTGGGTGAGGGTGGTTTCAGGCGGGTGAGGGTGGTTTCTAGTTGGTGAGGGTGGTGAGGGCGGGTGAGGGTGGTTTCGGGCGGGTATGGGTGGTTTCGGTCGGGTGATGGTGGTTTCGGTCGGGTGAGGGTGGTTTCGGTTGGGTGAGGGTGATTTCGGGTGGGTGAGGGTGGTTTTAGGCAAGTGAAGGTGGTTTCGGGTGGGTGGTTTCGGGCGGGTGAGGGTGGTTTCGAGTTGGTGAGGGTGGTTTCGGGCGGGTGTGAGTAAAAAAATTCACAAACCAAACGTAAGTAAGTAAATTTTATTTATATAGCACGTTTAAATCAACTCTCATTGAAACCAAAGTGCTTTACATAAAATAAATAATTAAGTTTCCGTACATCCATAGAAAAAATTAAAAATAAGAAAAAATGCCAACACGTTATAGAATTCAACATGAACGTCCCCTCACAACAGAATCAACGTTTTCCACTTTGGGGAAAGGCATCAAAAAGTTAAGTCCTCGTCCTCTGTGAATCACCCGAGGTCGGGGCTGATTTGTGGCCTCCGTAGCCAGTCCGATGTTTTCAGGACTCTTGCCGGGAAGCTGGAACTCCGGCGTCTGGTGAACACTCCTCAGCGGCTTGAAAATGTCTGGAGCGGCCACTCCCTCCCTGGAGACCGAGGTACCTGAAGTCGACAGGCCGCGCTGGCTGGAGCTCCGACTATGGTGATCTCGGCAACAGATCCCAGACTCCGCGGTGTTTTAAATCCAGCGCCGCCCGCCCGCGGCTGGACGCTCCGCAGACCGCAGCTCCTCGGATGTTGGAGTCGGCAGCCACAGCCCTCCAGAGCTTACCGCACGGTAAGGACGGGAGGACGGACGGAGCCGCGGCTCGAGAGACTAACAGAGGCTAAGAGGTTTGCCACGCACTGCAAGGGAGCAGTGGACCAGACAGGAAGAGCGGACCGAATTACCACTAGACAGCCAAACCAGTAGGTAATTTACGGCTGGGGTGAGTACTTTCCCATTTATAGGAGGTAGGATTATATAAATAAGGGGTGTATCAATACAGTAATCCGGGTAGGGGATTCTTAAATAGGGCCAGTTAATTACTTATATAAGATGGGCGGCCAGGAGATGTGCCAATACTGTGAGATGTGGGAATTTGTCGACACCATTGATGTAGAAGATCCCTACAGCTGCAGTAAGTGTTTGAGGCTAGAGGAACTCGAGCTCCGCATTGATGAGCTGGAGACCCAACTTCATACGCTGAGGTACATCAGGGAGGGGGAGTATTACCTGGATGTTTTGTGCCAGGGGATGGTCACACCGACCAGTTTAACTAATTCAGTAGTCAGTGAGCAAGGAAAGGAAGGTGTGGCCATAAGCGAGGCAGGTAGGGGGAACCAGGAGGAGATGCGGCAGGAGCCACAGCCCTTGTCCCTGACGAGCATGACCGAGGCTCTTACTCAATGTAAGGACGGGATCAGGGGCTGTGGGAGGGATGAGCAACCTGGCTGCAGCACCGTGGATCAGGGGGCCATTCAAGAGGGGGGAGTTAGAAGAAATGCCGTTGTGATAGGGGATAGTATTATTCGGGGGGTAGATAAGGTTCTCTGCGGCCAGCAGAACATGTCCCGAAGGCTGTGTTGCCTACCCGGTGCTAGGGTTAAGGGTATCTCTGCGATGCTGGAGAGAAATTTGCAGAGGGAGGGGGAGGATCCAGTGGTCGTGGTCCATGTGGGGACCAATGACATAGGAAGGACGAGGAAGGAGGATCTGCTGAAGGAGTTTGAGCAGTTAGGGAATAAATTAAAAAGCAGAACCTCGAGGGTACTGATCTCCGGATTGCTACCTGAGCCACGGGCCAAATCGGCGAGGGTACGTAAAATTAAAAAGCTGAATGCGTGGCTCAAAGACTGGTGTGGGAAAAATGGGTTTGGTTTCTTGGGCCACTGGCACCAGTACTGGGACAGGGGGGATCTGTTCTGTAAGGACGGACTTCACCTGAACGGTGCTGGGACTGGGGTCCTGGCAAATCATATAACTAGGGCAGTAGAGAGGTCTTTAAACTAAGTAGCGGGGGGGGAGGTATCAAGGGGGGTAATAACGGCAGGGGTAGAGGAAATAGAGCAGGGTATCAGTGGGGAAGCGGAAAATCAAAATGTGACAGGAGGATCCAGAATGTGTGAAGATAAAGCTCTAGATGTAAAAAGGGCAAAAACGGAAAGGAAGGGTAGTAAAAATCATCTGAAAGTGCTTTATCTAAATGCACGGAGTATTCGAAATAAGATAAATGAATTAACGGTGCAATTAAGTATATATAGTTATGATATCGTGGCCATTATGGAGACATGGCTGCAAGGGGATCAGGACTGGGAGTTAAATATAGAGGGGTACTCGACAATTAGAAAAGATAGACAGGAAAGAAAGGGAGGAGGGGTGGCCCTTTTAATAAGGGAGGGAATAACGGCAATAGAGAGGAAGGATATTGCGTTGAAGGATCAGGATAGTGAAACAGCTTGGGTACAGATAGAGAATAACAAGGGGAAAAAAACACTAGTGGGTGTAATTTATAGACCTCCAAATAGCTGTGACGCTGTTAGTCAGAACATAAATCTGCAAATAGTTGACGCATGTAAAAAGGGAACTGCTGTAACCATGGGGGACTTCAATTTTCATATTAATTGGGCAAACCAAACTGGGCAGGGTAGACTAGAGGAAGAGTTTATAGAATGTATTAAAGACGGGTTCCTAGAACAGGATGTCACAGAACCGACAAGGGGGGAGGCAATCTTGGATCTGGTCCTGTGTAATGAAGCAGGATTAATTAAAAATGTCATAGTTAGGGACTCGTTGGGAACAAGTGACCACAATATGGTCGAATTCCATATTCAAATAGAAGGGGAGCAGGTTGAAACTCATGCTAGGGTGCTTAGTCTAAATAAGGGGGATTATGAAGGTATGAGGACTGAGCTGATCAAAGTTGACTGGGATAGCAGACTCAAGAATAAGACGGTACATGAGCAGTGGTGTACGTTTAAGGATCTACTGTATAACCTTCAAGAAAAATTTATTCCTATGAAGAAAAAAAGGGGTAAGGGTAAGAACAGTCAGCCATGGCTCAGTAAAACTATAAAGGATAGTATTCGGCTGAAGGCAAGGGCATATAAGGTAGCCAGAGATAGTGGGAGGGTAGAGGATTGGGAAGCATTTAAATGTCAGCAAAAAATAACTAAGAGATTAATTAAGACGGGGAAAATAGACTATGAAAGGAATTTAGCGAACAACATAAAAACTAATAGTAAGAGTTTTTATAGCTATATAAAAAGAAAAAGGGTGGCTAAGGTGAACGTTGGTCCATTGGAGGGTGAGACTGGAGAGTTGTTGGTGGGGAACATGGAAATGGCAAAGGCATTAAACGAGTATTTTGTATCAGTCTTCACCATAGAAGACACAAAAAATATTCCAACGCTGGACAAACAGGGGGCGGTAGGAATGGAGGAGCTAAATACTATTAAGATCACCAAGGAGGTGGTATTAGGGAAATTAATGAGACTGAAGGAGGATAAATCCCCTGGGCCTGATGGATTACATCCAAGGGTCTTGAGGGAGATAGCGGTGGGGATTGTGGATGCATTGGTGATCTTGCGTGCAACCCCCATATACACACACACACTCTCTCAGACACACACACACTCTCAGACACACACACACACTCTAAGACACACACACACTCTCTGACACACACGCACTCTCAGACACACACACTCTCTGACACACACACACTCTCAGACACGCACGCACTCTCAGACACTCACACACACACTCTCACACACACACACTCACACACACACACTCTCACACACGCACTCTCTGACACACACACACTGTAGTGGCCATTTGGCCTATTTTGCATGTCATTGTGGATGGCATGTTCCTTTAAATTTTAGCCAGCCCGTTATAATGTGGGTGGGATTTTATGACGTGTCTTGGGGCGTGTTTATGCAGCTTAACTGCTTGCGTGTTAGTTTAGTTGGGAATTCGTTTTGGACAGGAGAGGGAGAAGGTTTATCCTTCGACCATGTCAAGCATGTCAAGCATGTCAAGCCTCATGTGAAGAAGAAGACACGAAGAGTTTTCTAGTATCTGAAGCAATGCGCTGGAGTTCGAAGAAGATTGCTGGAACAAGTCGGAAAACCTTGGATGTATCTTACTGTTTTATATCTACAATAAAGAAAATATTCATTAAAAGACTGTGTGCTGAAGCTTTATGAAAGTAGGAGCTCTGGAGGTCTCTGAGGCAGCTTGCATGCGTACCGAAGATATTCCCCTTATCCCCTCTCAACCAATTAGTGGCTAGGGAGTTAATTTCCTGAAAGATCTGACAAATCTGCCGCTACATTAAGTCGAAGGATACCTCCGGCAGGGGGTAATTGCCAGTCCCAGAGATTGGGACAGAAGAAGAAGAAGAAGTTAAGTAAAAGCGAACCTCCGGCGGGGGTAAATACCAGTCCCTGAGATAGGGACAGAAGATCGAAGTGCGAAGGCTAAGACCTAGGAGAGGTGCGGCCAGAGCAGGACGAAGGCTAAGACCTCGAAAAGGCGCAGCCAAAGAAGATTGGTTCCAATCGTGGAACTGAAGAAGATCTCGGCCAGGAGGAGCCTTGAGGTCTATCAACAGCATCGGAACGCATCGGAAGACGTATCACTGGATTGTGAGTACGAATTGATTATTACCTTTTGAATTAAAATTACGGTTTTAATTGAAAGAATTCTGTAATAGAGCTGAACAAGCTGTTTTCTCCAGCGTGTCTGGGAAAGGCAGACCGACCTTGGATTGTTTTGAATCAAAGAGATAAAGGAGCATTCCATTGGAATTAGCATCATTTATTTTGCACCTGGAATTAGAGAGAGGTTCTCTACATTATCAGTATGTTTTAGTTTTGGAAGAAATTGTTGATAATAACAAAGTCACTCAGAAGCAGAGACTTTTTTTCGACTAATTTAAAGACTTGGCAATCTGCCAAGACCTCTTTTAAATCATGAAGGAAGATGAGGGCAGAGCTATGCCAGAAGAGCCACATGGTGGTGAAGAAAGACCAGCCAGACAACTTAAACTCACTGAGAAAGGTCGAAGTTATGTTCTCAAGGAGGCTGAATTGGATAGGAACAAGTTGGGGAAGAAGATTAGAAAGCTGTTTGAAAGTGTGAAGACACTCATGGAATCAGAAGAGAACCAGGACAAGGTGGAAGAGAAATTACGCCTGATAAGTAGCGTTAACCATGAGCTGAAAGAGAAGCAGGACACACTGCTGGAGGCAGAGCGTTCTCCAGAGGAGCGTGAAAGACATTTTAAGTGGGATTGTGAAAATACGGAGTATTATGATGAATCCAAAGAAGTTGTAGAAGGATGGTTAGAGCAAGTTAGCAAAAGTAAAGGTAGCAGAAAAGAAGATAGCCAGCCAGAAGAAGAAGGTGATGAAATAGAACCGGAAGATAGTATCTCAAATGTATCTTCACAAAGATCAGGCCGTAAATCTGGTAGCTCAGCCAGTTCGGTTTCGAGGGCTTCTGCTCGTTTGGGAGCAAAGGCTGAGTTAGCAACGCTCTCAATAGAAGCGGATGCTATGAAGAAAAAACATGAGATGGCCCGACAGCAAGAAGAGATGATGCAACAGAAGGCCCGACAGCAAGATGAGACAAAGCGACAGCAAGAAGAAATGGCGCGATGTCAGGAACAACTGGAATTAGATACAAAGTTGAAGGTGGCTAAAGCCAGAAGGGACATACTGGAAAGTGAAGGGTCTAGATGCAGCTCTAGATCATCAAAGGCGATAAGCTCTAGACAGAGAGCCAGACCTGCTCAGAGTGAATTGGCAGTTGAATCGATTCCACGGTCAAAGTCCACAGGAAACCTTGGATTGGAAAACCTAAATAGGTTGAGTGAACCTTCAGCTCAGCAAATGGGTGCTAGACCACTAGCTACTATAAGAACATCCGTACAAACTCGAGAAGGACCAGTGGACCAAGGAGAAGGGAACAGGTTGGTCTAATGGCACTGCTACATAAGCAATCTGAATTCAACGAGATTATAGCTCGACGAAATAAATCTCTCATTTTGCCACCAGTTGAAATTCCTACGTATGCTGGAGATCCTTTAGAATATGAAACTTTCGTGAGGGCACTGGAAGAGGTATTAGAGAAGAAAGTTATGGATGAAAAAGAGCGCTTACGGTTTCTGGTGAAGTACACACAAGGAAAGGTGAAGGGGCTTGTGGAAAGTTGTCAGATGGAGCCAGACAACCAGGGCTATAAAAAGGCGAGAAGATTATTGAAGGAACGTTTTGGTGATGAACAGAGGATTGCGAATGCATACATTGAAAAGGCCCATGATTGGAAAGAAATCAAGCCAGAAGATGTGGATAAATTGAGTGAATATACAATATTTCTGAGAAGATGTTGCAGCTCGATGAAAAATCTTGGCTATATGGAAGAAATTAATCTTTCAAGTAATATGAGAATCATCATTAGCAAGTTGCCCAGAAGAATGAGAGAAAAGTGGAGAGATAGGGCAGGTGAAATACGTGATAAGAGCAAACAAGTAGCCAGGCTACCAGACCTGGTGGAATATTTAGAAAGAGAAGTACGGTACATGTCAGATTCATGCAGCGGGATTATTGAAGAAGCCAAGCCACTTGCAATTTATAAGGGTTCTACCTATGTCAAAACTAAACAAAAGACAGGGCCTAAGAAAAGCAATTTTGCTACCAATATAATACCTGAGAAGGTGTTAGGTGGTGCAAAAGAGGATGCACCGACCAGAAAGAATGAATTCTGTCCATTTTGTGATGAAGTAGGTCACACCATAAGATGGTGTCGTAAATTTAAGGAAAAGAAATATGAAAAAAAGATGGACTTTTTAAAAAGGAATGGAATCTGTTATGGATGTTTAAAGAAAGGGCACATGGTAAAAGACTGTAAGTGTCCAATAATTTGTGACAAATGTAAGCAGAATCATCCTGATGTGCTTCATACTGTAAAGAAAGAGCCAGATCATACTGAGCAGAAAAAGGAGTCAGCGGATGTAAATGCTATCACCTCGCCTCAAGTAACTGCACATATTGGGGCCGGAGAGAAAGCATGCATTTTCTCTATTTTACCAGTACAAGTGAGAAATAGGGAAACTAATGTAGTGTTGCAAACATATGCATTTCTGGATCATGGGAGTTCAGCTACTTTTTGCACAGAGAATTTGATGAGAAGGTTGGACATTACAGGAGAGAAAGTTAAAATTCAAATGCGTACCATGAATAAAGAAAAGGATTACCAGAGTTATTATATAACAAATATGGAGATATCCAGTTTGGATGAAGATAATTTTATTCCAATTTCAGAGGTTTTCACACATGAAACAATGCCTGTTGGTCGTCAAAATGTACCCAGATGTGAAGACTTACAGCAATGGCCTTACCTGAAAGAAGTCAAAATAACAAAGATAAATTCTGATATTGACTTATTGGAACGAATGCCCTGAGAGCATTAGAACCTGTACAGATAATTAGGAGCCAAGGGGATGGACCGTATGCTATGAAGACCCTACTAGGATGGGTTATTTATGGCTCCTTGGGTAAGAATAAGTAGCAATGTTACAAAATTTTGAGATTTTAAAAATCAAGTCTGCAATTTATCCCATCAGATAAAGCATAAACATAAGTTTAATTTGACACCTAATTCACTTTCATATCTCAAGTATTTAAAAAGTTATGGCCATTTTCATACTGGGAAATGAGCATCTTGTTCCCTATTGATTTTCTATGGACATAACAAAAAAGCTGTGATCGTGAACAGTCAAAAGCCCATAACTTTCTTAAAAATTAAGAGAACTGAATGAAATTTTCAGTTATCATAGATTGAAGCATTCTGAAACAAATATAAAATAATCTTACTTGGATGACCTGAAATTAAAGCATATAATTAGTTAGTTACCTAATTGTAGCTAATTTCAGACTTCAATTACTAGATCTAAACATCTATCCATTTCTTAATAAATGATTAACATTTTTAAATAGCCTAAATGTCCAAATAATATTCACAAATAATTCACAATAAAACATGATTTTTAAATCTCATTTACATTAATTTATAGACCAAATGGAAGGAATTTAGTGTTTAATTGCTGTAAATAAATGCCCATTTAAATCAGCTTTCCAGTGGGTCCCTGTGGAACGCGCTGGTTTAGAACATTCACATTGCGGCAGATTTGTGCCCCAAATGCCCAGAAAAATACTGCGGGATATAATGGGCCCAAAATGAGCTACTCGCAATATTAAACTTTGTATAA
Source organism: Amblyraja radiata (assembly GCF_010909765.2). Classification (NCBI taxonomy): domain Eukaryota; kingdom Metazoa; phylum Chordata; class Chondrichthyes; order Rajiformes; family Rajidae; genus Amblyraja; species Amblyraja radiata. The sequence goes on from NC_045991.1 coordinate 13,705,671, forward strand.
AGGGATCTTTAGAAGCCCTTTTTAATGTAAAAATATACAGCCTTCCTTCAGTTGACTGCTTTATGAGACCCTGCGGTTGCTGGTGTTCACGGGTTTAGAGGTTGATTTTTAAACTACTATAACTATTTTACGAGGCCTTTAAAACTAATAATAGCTTTTGCGACGGGGTCTTTCAGCGATTTTTCGTTAATAATTAACTAGGCTGAACATCCTCGATTTGAACAGCCTAGAGAAAATCGCGTTTTAAACCCGCCCCCTCTAAACGGCGCCAAAATCGCGCACACAGGCTGGGACAGATTTTCAGCGACGCTTCAGGTAGGCTTTGCAACATACCTAGAATAAGGAAAGCACCAGCAAAATGAATTGCCGTGCTGTTGCTGTTAACCAAATATCTACAGGTAAATTGGAAAAGCTGTTAATGAAGCAATATAATCATGATTTCAATGAAAGTACCAGCCAAGAACATGAAGAAATGTCTAGAGAAGAATTGAAATTCTTAGATATTATGAACCATTCAGTTAAGATGAAAAATGGACATTATTGTTTGGATTTACCTTTCAAGAAGGAAAGTGTCAATTTACCAAATAATCGCTATATGGCTGAACAGCGTATTCATGGTTTGAAACGTAAATTTGTTAAGAACACGAAATTTCAAGAGGAATATACATCCTTCTTACAGAATATGATTAATAACGATTATGCTGAAAGGATACCAATGAATCAACTATATCGAGATGATGGAGAGATCTGGTATATTCCGCACCATGGGGTGTACCACTCGAAGAAAGGGACATTGAGGGTGGTCTTTGACTGCGCGGCAGTCTTTAAAGGGACATCACTTAACAGTGAATTACTGCAAGGTCCAGACCTTACTAACTCGCTCCTTGGAGTTCTCATCAAATTTAGGCAAGAACCGATAGCTTTGATGGCTGATATCAGAGCAATGTTTTATCAAGTGAAAGTAACTGGTAAACATATTGATTATCTTCGATTCTTATGGTGGCCTGAAGGGGATGTGCAGCAAGCCCTTGTTGATTACCGAATGAAAGTACATCTTTTCAGAGCAGTGTCATCTCCAAGTTGTGCGAATTTCGCTTTGAGGAAAACCGCAGAGGATAATAAAGATTATTTCCCAGAGGAGGTAATTTCCACTTTGAAAAATAATTTTTATGTGGTCGATTGCCTAAAATCCGTATCTACCGAGTTAGAGGCAATTCAAATAGTGAAGCACCTAACCTTTCTCTGCAATAAGGGAGGATTTGTACTTACCAAGTGGGTCAGCAACAGTCGTGCTGTTTTGGAAAGCATTCCACCAGATGACAGAGCCGAAGAAACCAAGGTGATGGATTTAGACAAAGACAACTTGCCAATGGAAAGGGCACTGGGACTGCACTGGTGTGTGGAAACGGATGTGTTTAAGTTTAAATTGTCGATTCAGGAACGACCATGCACAAGAAGGGGTATCTTATCTGTGATTGGTTCAGTATATGATCCTTTGGGATTTCTGGCACCATTTACACTGCTAGCCAAGTTAATTTTACAGAATCTGTGTCGAGAAAAACTTGGTTGGGATGAGAGTATAACTCAAACATCCTCGCACAGTTGGACAGAATGGTTAAAAGACCTCCAAAAAATGTCAACGTTTAAAGTAGATCGGTGTATAAAGCCTAAAACCATTGGTAATATCGGAAATGCGCAACTGCATCACTTTTCGGATGCCAGCGAAAGTGGTTATGGGACTGTTTCATACTTAAGACTACAAGATGTAAAGGAAAGAGTGCATGTTGCATTCGTAATGGGAAAAGCCAGAGTAGCACCATTGAAGCAAAAGACGATTCCCAGAATGGAACTTACAGCAGCAGTCTTAGCTGTGAAAATTGACATAATGCTGAAAAAGGAACTGCAATTTCAACTGGTAGAATCTACCTTCTGGACCGATAGTACTACGGTTTTGAAATACATTAACAATGAAAGCAAAAGTTTTATGACATTTGTTGCAAATAGAGTTTCCTTTGTACTAGGAGCTACTAATGTTTCTCAATGGAGATATGTTAATACAAAGGAAAATCCTGCGGATGAAGCCTCTAGGGGACAAACAGCAAATTGCTTTCTTAATAACAAGAGATGGATCAATGGGCCAAAGTTTCTTAGTAAGCCAAGTAGAGAATGGCCAAAGCTTGAACTCGGATTTGAAATCTCTACAACAGATCCGGAAATTAAACAAAACATTTCGGTGAATGTGATTGAAAAAAACTCATATGACACCGTGAATAGTTTAATTACCCACTTTTCATCATGGAATAAATTGAGAACATCGGTAGCCTGGTTTCTTAAAATAAAAACAAGATTGTTGATGAAAATTCGGGAAAAGAAACAAATAACAGAAAGTATCTTGGAGAAGAATCCTGCGGAAAGGGAAAAGGAAATCAAATTCCAGACGCAAGTTTTTGAAGCTTCACCTAGCCAACAGTGCCTATGTCTTGATGATCTCCTCAAAGCAGAAAATGCGATCATTTCTTTCTGTCAAAGGCAGAAATACAAAGAAGAGATATTAACATTACAAGCTGGTGGAGAAGGGGTAAAAAGAAGTAGTCAATTGTATAAGCTCGACCCAATTTGGGAAGGAGATCTTCTGCGGATGGGTGGACGCCTAAACAGATTGGCAATGCCTGAAGAAAGGAAACGTCCTATCATTCTCGCTAAGGACTTTTACATAACAACATTATTATTACGGCATATTCATGAACAAATTGGGCATGGAGGAAGAAATTACATGCTATCCCAACTTCGTAAAAAATATTGGGTTACCAAGGCAAATTCAGCAGCAAGAAAGATAATAAAAAATTGCATCATATGCACGCGAGAGCGTGGGAAACTTGGTATACAGAAGATGGCAGACTTGCCTTTGGAGAGGATCACTCCAGACAAACCTCCATTCACAGATGTGGGGGTGGATTATTTTGGTCCTATGGAAGTTAAGAGAGGACGTAGCCTTGTGAAAAGATATGGTGTGATCTTCACTTGTATGGCGAGTAGAGCGGTACATCTTGAAGTTGCATCTACACTCGACACGGACTCATGTATTCAGGCATTAAGGAGATTTATTTGTCGACGGGGTCAAGTTACTTCGTTAAGATCGGATAATGGTTCGAATTTCGTTGGAGCGGATAGGGAACTAAAAAAAGCACTCAAAGACTTAAATCAGGATAAAATCCAATATACTATGCTTCAACAAGACATAAAATGGAACTTTAATCCACCAATGGGTTCCCATCATGGCGGTATTTGGGAACGATTAATTCGTATGGTACGAAATGTGCTGCGCTCCGTTCTGAGACAACAAGTTTTGGATGATGAAGGGTTACAGACACTGTTTTGTGAAATTGAGGCGATTTTAAACGATCGACCTATTACGAAAGGTTCTGACGATCCTAATGACCTGGAAGTACTCACACCAAATCATATTCTTCTGCTGAAAACCATTCCAACACTTCCACCTGGGCTTTTTGTAAAAGAAGATTTGTATATGAGACGTAGATGGAAGCAAGTACAATATATGGCAAATCTTTTTTGGAGGAGATGGATACAAGAGTATTTGCCTTTAATCCAAGAACGACAACGATGGCTAAGGATTAAAAGGAACTTTGTTCCAGGCGACATTGTGTTGGTGACTGACTCTACAGCATCTCGAGGTTCTTGGTTAATGGGTAGAATACTGGAAATCATGCCTGATGTTCAGGGTTTGGTACGTATAGTGCGACTGAAAACAAAAAACAATGTTTTAATAAGACCAATAACTAAGTTGTGCTTGCTTCTAGAAGGCGAAAGCGAAGATGGAAGAGTCGAGAAAGAATTGTAATTGCAGATATATAGTGCATGCTATTTTTTCCTCATTAGTATGGTGGTTAGTATCCACGCCTGGCATGCGGGCGATCGCGGTTTGATTTCCTGACGAGGGAGCCACAGGGTTTTATTCCCTGATATTTTGATTTTGATTTTGATGTATGTTAAGCCTTAATGGCCACTTTTTTGATGTTATTTGGTAATTGCCTCATTATGTATTCGGAACAATTAGGGGCCGGTATGCAGTGGCCATTTGGCCTATTTTGCATGTCATTGTGGATGGCATGTTCCTTTAAATTTTAGCCAGCCCGTTATAATGTGGGTGGGATTTTATGACGTGTCTTGGGGCGTGTTTATGCAGCTTAACTGCTTGCGTGTTAGTTTAGTTGGGAATTCGTTTTGGACAGGAGAGGGAGAAGGTTTATCCTTCGACCATGTCAAGCATGTCAAGCCTCATGTGAAGAAGAAGACACGAAGAGTTTTCTAGTATCTGAAGCAATGCGCTGGAGTTCGAAGAAGATTGCTGGAACAAGTCGGAAAACCTTGGATGTATCTTACTGTTTTATATCTACAATAAAGAAAATATTCATTAAAAGACTGTGTGCTGAAGCTTTATGAAAGTAGAAGCTCTGTAAGTCTCTGAGGCAGCTTGCATGCGTACCGAAGATATTCCCCTTATCCCCTCACAACCAATTAGTGGCTAGGGAGTTAATTTCCTGAAAGATCTGAAAAATCTGCCGCTACACACACGCACTCTCAGACCCACACGCACTCTCTGACACACACGCACTCTCAGACACACACACTCTCACACACACACACACACTCTCAGACACACGCACACTCAGACATGCACGCTCTCTCAGTCACGCACGCACACTCACGCACACACAGATTCACACACAGATTCACTCACTCACCTACACACAGACTCACTCACACAGGCTTACTCACACAGGCTCACTCACATAGTCACACACACAGTCACGCACACATACACACACACAGTCAGATTCAGATTATTTAATGACCACACAGTCAAGCTGGTGGAATTCATATTCAGTACAGGATGTTACACATTAGGCTGATTCCCGTCAAACATAACATAAAACACAAACAATATACAGTATACAGAACATGCACGAGTTGGCTTTGTGATATTCTCATAGTGTGTTCCGAGTTCGAATTGCATATGGATAGAAACTGTTTTTAAATCGTGATGTTTTGGCAGGTAGTGAGCTGTAGTGCCTTCCTGAGGGCAGCAGGTGGAAGATGTGGTGAGCTGGGTGGGAGGGATCAGAAATGATTTTCTTCACCCTTGACATGGACCGTTTGAGATTGAGTGATTCTATTGATGGGAGGGGGGTGCTGATGATTTTGGATGCTTTGTTGACAATGCGCTGTAGTTTATTACGGGAGTGAGTGTCTAAACTGCTGAACCAGACTGTTATTGATGAAGTGAGCATGCTTTGGATGATGGCTGTGTAAAATCGGATTAGGAGATGTTTCCTCACTCTGAACTTCTTGAGCTGACGGAGAAAGAAGAGTCTTTGGTTGGCTTTTTTATAAATGTGATCTGAATTGATTTTCCATTTGAGGTTATTGCTTATGTGAGTGCCAAGAAATTTGAATGAGTCAGTGGTGGATATGGGTTTGCCGGAGATGAGTAGGGGGGTCTTGGGTTGTGCCTTACGTCTGAGATCAATGATAAGTTCATGTGTTTTTGATGTGTTGAGTAGGAGGTTATTGTCTGTGCACCGTGACTGCTTTGTGTGTTTGAGTGCGGTATTCTGTTTCGTTGTTGTTAGAGATGAGTCCTATGATGGTTGTGTCGTCTGCGTATTTATATATTTTGACTGAACTATACTGGGATGTGAGTTCATTTGTATAGAGTGAGAATAACCAGGGTGATAAGACGCAGCCCTGAGGGGCTCCTGTACTGAGGTGCAGAGGGTGAGATGTGGTGTTGTGTATCTTCACCCTCTGTTGTCTGTTCCAAATGAAGCTATGGATCCAGTGACAGATGCAGGGGTCAATGTTCATGTCCGTTAATTTGTGGAAGAGTTTTTATTTTTATTTTTTTTTTTTTTGAAAATATTTTTTATTGGAGATAGGTACATAACCTATTTACATCATTACAGTCTTACATTTTTAAATTGATAATATTGTCAATTATTATTACATTGTCTCCAATACCTTTTGCCTTTTTCTTCCTTTTTAAAAAAAAACTAGATAGAACTAAAGAGATAGATGAAGTAAAGAAAGAAAAGAAAGAGAAGAAAAACAAAAACAAAAACAAACAAAACAACAACAAAAAAAACAAAAAAAAGGAAAAAGATAGTTAAAGAAGAATGGAAAAATTTATTAAAATAAAAAACTTCATTCGAGATATATTCGTACATTTCAAAGTATAGCATTTCATCCATTCTTTAGCCCGAGTGCTAGTCAGGTTCCTGTGCTGAACTATTCTGACCCTTTAAGTAATCAATAAAAGGAGACCATGTTCCAACGAATAATTCCTGTTTGTCCAACAGGGAAAATCTGATTCTTTCCACGTTTAAGGTCTCCGTCATTTCTATAATCCACATTTTGATTGTGGGGGCCGTAGGGCCTTTCCAAAATTTTAGAATTAATTTTTTTCCTGTTATTAAACTATAATCAATAAAGTTTCTTTGTGTTGTTCTAAATGTTTGATTTAATTCTAATATTCCGAGTATTATTAATTTTGGATCTGGGTCCAATTGTGTGTTGGTTACTTTAGATATTATACTGAAAATATTTACCCAGAATTTTTTAATTTTTATACAGTTTGCAAACATATGAGATAATGTAGCTTCTAAATGTTGACATTTATCACATATAGGTGAGATATGTTGAAAAATTTTATGTAGTTTTGTTTTGGAATAATGTAACCTATGTATTACTTTAAATTGTATTAGAGAATGTCTGGCGTTTAGTGAACACTGATGTATGCGTTGCAAACTTTCTTCCCAAGTATCTTTCGTTATTACTTGATTTAATTATTTTTCCCATATTTGTCTGTGTAAGTCCGTCGAAGGAATGTCACTGTCTAATAAGATATTATATATATAAGATATTAATTTTTCTGTATTAGGATGTTTGTTCCAACATTCATCAAGAATTTCTGAATTTCTAATTCGAAAATTTTGAGAGTTCGATTTTACATAATCTCTAAGTTGAAGATATCTGAAATAATCATTTCCTCGAAGTCCATAAGTCTGTTGCAACTCCTGAAATGTCAGAAAAGTGCCTTCCTTGTAAAGTTGTCCCATATTTTTAATTCCATAATTCTTCCATTGTGTAAAACCCCCGTCCAACCATGAAGGCTTAAACAAAGGATTATTCACAATTGGAAGAAAAAGTGATAAATTATCTAATTTTAATGTCTTTTTTAATTGTTTCCAAATTCGTATAGCACTAAATATTATAGGGTTTTCCCTATAAATTTTTTTTGTTTAATTTAGACGTAGCAAATAATATCGAACCGATATCAAAAGGTAAACAATCTTCCTTTTCCATTTTTAACCAGTCTGGTTGATGATCTATTTCTTCCAACCAGAAATTCATATTTTTAATATTAACTGCCCAGAAATAAAACAAAAAGTTGGGTAAAACCAAGCCTCCATTTATTTTTGATTTACACAAGTGTCTTTTGTTTATCCTATGATTCTTATAATCCCAGATAAAATCATTAACAATAGAGTCCAATTTTTTTTAAAGGTTTTTTGCCAGATATATCGGAATTGTCTGAAAAAGGTATAATATTTGCGGTAAAAAAATCATTTTTATGGCATTAGTTTTGCCAACCATTGAGATAGGAAGTGTTTTCCAGTATTGAATATTCTTATGTAGTTTGTTCAGTAATGGGGGGAAATTTGCTTTAAATAATGATGTATATATCTTAGTTACATAAATACCTAGATATTTAAATTTTTCATTTACTATTTTAAATGGAAATTGTTGTATTATCTGTTTGTTATGTTCCCTTATTGGCATAATTTCACTTTTATTCCAATTTATTCTGTATCCTGAAAGTGAACCAAATTGGGTTATTAGCTTTAATAAGTTTGGAATACTAATTTCTGGTTTTGTAATGTAAATTAAGACATCATCTGCGTATAGAGAAATTTTATTCACTGTGTCCTTTGTGTTATACCCATGTATTTCCGGATACCCCCTAACTCTTTCTGCCAGTGGCTCAATAGCAAGCGCAAATAATAATGGAGATAACGGGCATCCTTTTTTTTTTGTGGAAGAGTTTGACCGGGTTGATGGAGTTGAATGCCGAACTGAAGTCCATGAACAGGATGCGGGCGTAAGTGTTGGCGGTTTCCAGGTGTTGCAGAGTGTGATGGATGGCCAGGTTGACTGTGTCTTCTACTGACCTGTTGGCTCTATATGCGAATTGATGTGGGTCCATGTTGGAGGAAGTGCTGGTTTTGAGGTGAGCGAGAATAATGCGCTCAAATGACTTCATGGCCACAGATGTAAGGGCAATCGCACACACATACACAGTCAAACACACACACAGTCATACACACACACACACATTCACACACACACACACAGTCACACACTCACACACACACACACAGTCACGCACACAGTCACACACACACAGTCACACACACACACACACACACACACACACACACACACACCCACAGTCAAACACACACACCCACACTCACTCACACACTGACTCACAGTCACACACACACACACAGTCACACACAGTCACACACACACAGTCACACACACACAGTCACACACACACAGTCACACACACACACAGTCACACACACACAGTCACACACACACAGTCACACACACACAGTCACACACACACAGTCACACACACACACAGTCACACACACACAGTCACACACACACAGTCACACACACACAGTCACACACACACACACAGTCACACACACAGTCACTCACACACACACACACACACAGTCACACACACACACACACACACACACACAGTCACACACACAGTCACACACACAGTCACACACACACACAGTCACACACACACACAGTCACACACACACACAGTCACACACACACACAGTCACTCACACACAGTCACACACACACAGTCACACACACACACAGGCACACACACACACAGTCACACACACAGTCACACACACACACACACACACACAGTCAAACACACACACACACACACATTCACTCACACACAGTCACACACACACACAGTCACACACACACTGACTCACAGTCACACACACACAGTCACACACACACAGTCACACACACACAGTCACACACACACACAGTCACACACACGCACGCACACACACACACACACACACACACACACACACACACACACACACACACACACACACACACACACACACACACACACACACACAACCAATACTAAAATGCCAAGTAACTTCAGGACATGGTAAACATAGTGTGGAAACTGAATGAATCAAATGTTTAAAGTCTCCAAATTTGCACACACTTTACAACCAATACATTTTCTGAAAACCCCACACACACACACACACACACTCACAACCAATACTAAAACGTTAACAACTCCCTGATTTTCCATCGATGGGGAAAAAGCCTCTGGTCCAGCTCAGCGGAGGGGGACTCTGAGCGAGGTGGCCAAAAATCACGGCCGTAAGTGGCGGCGTTCTTTCAGAAATCACGAAATAGAAAGTCAGAAATTGGTCAAGATCTTAGTTTTAGTAATATAGATGAAGTAAAAAATTCAATTCCAAAAATGGCAACTTTGCGCTTGTCAAAGTCCAAGCCTTTACTTTCCACTCTCTTCATGTTTATGTTTTTGCTGTTTCAGCATAGATAACAGACTCATCTTCCTTTGAAGAAACAAGGTTCTGAAAGAGAAAGATATACCAATTGTATTTAAGACCGTTGCTGTTGTCGCTGTTTAGATCAGTAAACAGATTACAGCTTTAATTCATAGAAACATAGACAATAGGTGCAGGAGTAGAGGCCATTCGGCCCTTTGAGCCTGCACCGCCATTCGATATGATCATGGCTGATCATCCAACTCAGTATCCTGTACCTGCCTTCTCTCCATACCCCCTGATCCCTTTAGCCACAAGGGATCAGGGGGTATTTTGCCAGTGAGGAATGTGTAGGAGTCACTGTGGTGGATGTTCATGTTAAAATGTGTTTTTGTGATCTGTTGCTTTCTAATTGTATGACTGACCTGGCCAATGAAATTCATCGTATGTTGCAAAACATACTTGGCGAATAAAACCTGATTCTGATTCTGTCTGAGGTGGAAACAAAGAACTGCAGATGCTGGTTAATACACAAAGGGACACAAAGTACTGGAGTACTTCTGCAGGTCAGGCAGCATCTCTGGAGGACATGTATAGGTGATGTTTCAGGTCGTGACACTTCTTCAGACTCACAAGAAAGGTCTCGATCTGAAACATCACCTGTCCACCATCTATTAATGATGCTCAAACCATTCTGAAATGTTGTTGTTATTTTCACTTTAAAATAAAACCTGAACTAGTGGCAAAGTGAATTGGAGGCATTTCATGCTAGATGATATTTTGTGAAAGGGATGGTGACTTTTGAAAGGGCAAGTGTTGTCCATTCTTTAGAGAGCCACTAACCAAGCTGTTAATCAGGATCAACAATAAATTAGGAGTGTGAATATGTTGTTCATGGTGATGTCTCAACATTGATGGGTTGGCCATGATAGTCCAGTGAAAGTTAGTCAATTGACCAATGCAGAGTAAGACCTACAGTTGGATGAGGAAGATTGGGGCTGAGGGGTGAATTGACACAAGAGAGAGAGACTGTTGAATTGATCAATTAGTTTGTGTGTTTGAGGTTCCCTTCCTCACATTCTTGTTACAAAACTGTGAAATGTGAAATAGGTTGCTTCATCAAATACAACACCTGTACAACTAGAGATTCATTGACAGAGTCATCTATTTACCTTGTTGCTTTGTGTTCCTACTCAGACATATATTCAGTAACACGGCTCATCTCAGGTACTGGGGTCACATTGATTTCTGGAAAATAAGTATTATTTTCTGATTAAGACTTTAATCCGGTTTGATTTTAAAGAAGCAACAATTCAGTGTTTAAACTGTACCCCATTAATAATGAGATCCACCAGAATGACCAGGAACATGGCTTCAGATATACGTCAGATACATTTAATTGTGGGATAAGACCTTGTGTATAAAATCAGAGTCCATGGAAACACAGTGTTCCCTAAATTATGACCACGTTAGGATGGTATACAAGGCAAAGTCTTCACTTGAAGTTTGAACCACCAAAGTGCAATGGAGATACATACCTTGGTCTCCTGGTTTCCTGGCCCATATTTATCCTTCAGTAAATAGGAACATATTGAGGGCAAATTGGAGACCATATTTTCTACATAACTACACTAGCTATACTTCAACTTTTGGCATGTTTATTTGATATTGGTTTACACCGGGGATGGTGACACAATCACCACATGGGACGACAGATGGCACAATGGGCTAAGTGTTCGGCTAGCAACCGGAAGGTAGCCGGTTCGAATCCCGCTTGGAGTGCATACTGTCGTTGTGTCCTTGGGCAAGACACTTCACCCACCTTTGCCTGTGTGTGAATGTGTGTGAATGTGTGTGAGTGATTGGTGGTGGTCGGAGGGGCCGTAGGCGCAGATTGGCAGCCACGCTTCCGTCAGTCTGCCCTAGGGCAGCTGTGGCTACAGAAGTAGCTTACCACCACCGAGTGTGACTGAGGAGTGAATGAATAATGCGATGTAAAGCGCCTTGAGTATTAGAAAGGCGCTATATAAATCCCATCCATTATGGTCAGATCATTGCAGATCACCACCTGAACAGCATCATACAGCAGACTCCTCATGGCAACACAGGTACACAGGACAATGCACATTGCATAAATAATGCTTCAATTGACCACTACAAGTCTGAAATCAATTTCTCAACAACATAAGCACAAACAGATACTTTTCTTATCCAAAATATATTGTTCTTTTCTCCTTGTAACAAAGATAACATGGTCATTGATAATTTGGGGGAATCTGTGCTGCATTAAGGATGTCTTCATGTACTTTACCTGTAGGCTTGTGCCTTCTTTGATACCACACCACTGCCAGTACAATGACGAGGAGAAGAGCCAGGCCTCCGATAATTACAACAGATCTGATAATGAAAGTGTAATTCCCTGTCAAAGTAATAAACACAGAGTTCACATTTGTAGAATAAATGGACATCATTCAAAAGCTTCCCCAAAGACCAGGCATTAACCACACTGACTAATTTAGATCACAAGTCTTGAGTTTAACTTGGAATCCAGATTAACTGAGACACAAGGTACTACAGATGATAGTTTACCAATAAAAGACACAAGGTGTTGGAGAAACTCAGCAGGTTAGGCAGGTGACATTTCGGGTCACAGCCCTTTAGTCTGAAGTAGGGTCCCAACCCAAAACCTCACCTATCCATGTTCTCCAGAGATTCCGCCTGACCCATTGAGTTACTCCAGCATATTGTGTCTTTTTTTTTCCAGATTAATTGACCTTACTTAAAAACATAGAAACATAGAAAATAGGTGCAGGAGTAGAGGCCATTTGTCTCTTCGAGCCTGCACCACCATTCAATGTGATCATGACTGATCATCCAACTCAGTATCCTGCACCTGCCTTCTCTCCATACCCCCTGATCCCTTTAGCCACAAGGGCCACATCTAACTCCCTCTTAAATATAGCCAATGAACTGTGTGGCCTCAACTACCTTCTGTGGCAGAGAATTCCACAGATTCACCACTCTCTGTGTGAAAAATGTTTTTCTCATCTCGGTCCTAAAGGATTTCCCCTTTATCCTTAAACTGTGACCCCTTGACCTGAACTTCCCCAACATCGGGAACAATCTTCCTGCATCTAGCCTGTCCAACCCCTTAAGAATTTTGTAAGTTTCTATAAGATCCCCCCTCAATCTTCTAAATTCTAGCGAGTACAAGCCGAGTACAAAGATCAGAGAGCCACAACTTGCCTCAGTAGCCATCAGTTAGAGACTGTAAACATTCACACACGTTTCTATTTCTTGGTTACAATCAGCTGACATTTCTCAGGCAGGAGATGGGAGCTGATGGTTGGCTGATAAAGTAGCTGAATCAGCTGTGATACTTCCCATTGTACAGTGGACAAATGTCTATCATAGTCTAAGCCTGGAACAATGGTTGAATGAGCACTGCTGACAACAGAGTGGATATTGCCCTTGTGCTTCAATCCTCTCTAACCAGGAGCACAAGAACTGTAAACGTTAGAAATACTCAGCCGTTTGAGCAGTATCTGTGGAAAGGGAAAGAAGTGAGTTCATGTTTTGTCAGATTCAAAGAAAGGATCTTTGACAAAAGACAATAGACAATAGGTGCAGGAGTTGGCCATTCAATCCCTCGAGCCAACACTCAACATTTATTAACAAGACAAAGTCCACATACAAACAAGATATACAAATCACACAGCAGCTGTCAGCATCACATCAGATCATCCCAGAGTTCTGTCACCGAAGCATCACATTCACAGGCACCCACGCAAGCTCATCATATTTAATCCAACTTAATATATAATCACCCGTTATGTTAAACCAGACACTTGTATGTCACTAGAATAACTTATTTTGTCATTGATGGCCACTATGTGTGTACTTATACACAGTCACACACATGTATGTACATATGGTTCCAAATACACGTATACAATACCAATCGAACTCCTCCCCTCCACTGGGGCTATGGAGAAATCGTGTCTTTAATCAGTCTTGGCAGTTGTAGTAATACCGGTGTCCACATAATGTTGAAAGCATCCGTCCTTAACTGGAGTTTAGCTGTTACACTTTCCATCATATATACACTTTTCAATCTTTCCCTCTACTGTTGAACATTTGGTGACTTTACATTTCTCCATGACTCTGTAATCATCTTCTTTGCAATCAACAGCAACAGCCCAAGCAAGCATGTCTGACACGCTAGAATTTAGAAGATTGAGGGGGGATCCTATAGAAACTTACAAAATTCTTAAGGGGTTGGACAGGCTAGATGCAGGAAGATTATTCCCGATGCTGGGGAAGTCCAGTACTTGGGGTCACAGTTTAAGGATAAGAGGGAAATTTTTTAGGACCGAGATGAGAAAATCATTTTTTTTTTTTTTTTAAATTATTTTTATTAGAAGTACGGTAAATTACAATAATACACAACACATATATATTAATACATTTTTTGTACCGCTTCATTTTTTTGAGCTTTAAGAAAAAGATAGCAGTAAGGAAAGTAAAGAAAGTGCGCAAGAGTCGTGAAGTGCAAGAGAGTGTTGGGAAAAGAAAGCCCCTTAGAAAAGAAGTTAGAGAAGGAAGTAAAGTAAGAAAGTAGACCCTAGAAAAGAAAGAAAAAGAAAGTAAGGACAATCACTCTATTATAACATTGAACACCGCAGAAAGACTACCAACCAAGTCTGTTTTTGTTGTTTTACCTCCCATTGCCAGGTCCTGATACCATTTATTTATTTATTTATTTTTAAAATTACTATTGCACCTCATGCTTGTAATAGGTCCATAAACGTAGACCACGTCTTTTGGAATTGGTTTGCTTTACCTGCTAAGAGGAATCTCATCTCTTCCAGATGGAATGTTTCAAACATATTTGATGTCCACATTTTTATTGTTGGTGTGGGCGCATTTTTCCAGAATTTAAGTATGAGCTTTTTTCCCATTATTAGCCCGTAATTGAGTAAATTCTTCCGATACACGTTTAATTCAGGGATACCTTCCGATATCCCAAAAATGATCCATTCTGGTTTTGGTACCAGTTTTATTTTAATTAATTTTGAAACAATATCAAATATTCCATGCCAGAATTTTTGGATTTTTGTACAAAAAACAAAAGAATGCGCCCTTGTAGCTAAAGGGATCAGGGGGTATGGAGAGAAGGCAGGGATGGGTTACTGAGTTGGATGATCAGCCATGATCATATTGAATGGCGAAAGGTGCAGGCTCGAAGGGCCGAATGGCCTCTACTCCTAGCCTGTCCAACCCCTTAAGAATTTTGTAAGTTTCTAAGAATTTTGTAAGTTTCTATAAGAAACTTGTTTGTTAACGTATGACCCAAAAGACATGTCTTTTCCCACATTTCATCAGTAATAATATGTGAAATGTGAAATAGGTTGCTTCATCAAATACAATACCTGTACAACTAGAGATTTATTGACAGTCATCTATTTACCTTGTTGCTTTGTGGTCCTACTCACAGACGTATATTCAGTAACATGGTTCATGTCAGGTACTGGGGTCACATTGGTTTCTGGAAAATAAGTATTTTATTTTCTGATTAAGACTTTAATTTGGTTTGATTTTAAACAAGCAACAATCCAGTGTTTAAACTGTACCCCATTAATAATGAGATCCACCAGAATGACCAGGAACATGACTTCAGATGTACGTCAGATACATTTAATTGTGGGATAAGACCATGTGTATAAAATCAGAGTCCATGGAAACACAGTGTTCCCTAAATTATGACCACGTTAGGATGGTACACAAGGCAAAGTTTTCACTTGAAGTTTGAACCACCAAAGTGCAGTGGAGATACATACCTTGGTCTCCTGGTTTCCTGGCCCATATTTATCCCTGTTTGTTAACGTATGAACAAAAGACATGTCTTTTCCCACATTTCGTCAGTAATAATAATATTCATTTCCAATTCCCATTTCTGTTTCGTTTCTATAGTGTTTCCTTTTACATAATCTTGAAGTCCTTTATATAAATCCTGGTTCAACCAGATGAGTGTTTGAGTACACAGCGGCATGCAGTAAAACATGACATAGATCAGGTCAACTAATACTGACTGATCTACAGTCAGATCAGTAACAGAGGGAGGGATATGGGTGGAAGTGGAGCAAGAACATCAAAGGAAAACTCTGCAATTGGAAGGGGTGGGAAATGAGTTGAAAGAGGAAGGGAAGAGAATAGGATCACTGGGTGGTGGGATAAATGCGTGCACAATGAAGGGGGGGGGGAGTGGTGTTCAGGAAGTGTTATTTGAAATTTGAGAATTCATTGATCATAACAGAGTTAGACAACTCAAACTGGAAGAAAATATTCCACTCAAATTTCAGGATCAATAAGCGTCATCAAAACTCAATCATGACTCTAAGTATGAAGAACAAACCCTTATCACTTACTACTGTCCTTCTGATAGTACGGGACAAAAAGCCGGGGCAGGTCTTGATCAAACAAAACACATCTCCAGTTCCCTCTGCCTCTCTCAGCTTTCTGAATAACCAGACTCGGTGATTTCTCTTCCTCAGTCAGTGCCTTTTCTCCAACACGTTTGCCATCACCATTGATCCAAACCAGTCTCATTGACCCAATGACGTGAGACACAGAGCAGGTCAGGGTAACGTTGTCTCCCTCAGTCACTGCATCAGACGGTTCAGCTGTGACTGTGGAAACAAGCAGGTTGTTTACATTTTAAACAATAAGTTCATCAGTAAACTCAGTGGCAACATTCTGCCTCCTACCTTTCACTGTGATTAGATCAATGGTGGGAAATCGATTTTGTTCCAGAAAACAGGTGTAAACTCCGGCATCTTGAAACACAACGGGGACAATCCTCACATTGAAATCCTTGCCATCGTAGAGTTTCCCTGAGGTCACCAGTCGATTCACGAAGTTGGTCCCATTGACATTGATGATGATGGGCTGAGAACGTGCTGCAGATGCTATTACTTTCCACTGTTGATGGCGATGAGGTGTCCAGGTCCACTGAGCACGGGAATAGTTACGACCATTACTCCCAGAACAAACCAGGTGAAGTTCACTGTGACCGGTGCTGGAGCGGTAAAGTGTGTATCCCCCATAAGATAAATCTGTATCAGAGAGACAGAGGATAACTCCTTTCAGTATTACAGTTACTGTGCCATACACAGATTCTCCACCGTATTCTTATAAACATTTGTGGTGTTTTGTTCAACTGATCAAGTTTCAAATGTAACATCTTTCATGAATGCCGCACTAAACTCATCAGATCTTTATAAAATACAATGTGCTGTACGGCAGTAAGTTGCAGTGAAGTTTGGATATTCCACTCTACATTTCAACATGAGGTTGGCCCCCACACCCGGACTGTCCGGGAATGTCCCGGGATGGAATGAAACCTCCCGGAGACTCCCGAGAGCGGTGTGGGAGGTGAATGTCTCTGTCAGTCTGCAGGAGGTGGTTCAGGTTCAGGTTCAGGTTCAGGTTCAGGTTCGGGTTCGGGTTCAGGTTCAGGTTCAGGTTCAGGTTCGGGTTCAGGTTCAGGTTCGGGTTCAGGTTCAGGGTCAGGTTCAGGTTCGGGTTCAGGTTCAGGGTCAGGGTCAGGTTCGGGTTCAGGTTCAGGTTCGGGTTCAGGTTCAGGGTCAGGTTCGGGTTCAGGGTCAGGTTCAGGTTCGGGTTCAGGTTCAGGGTCAGGTTCGGGTTCAGGGTCAGGTTCAGGTTCGGGTTCAGGTTCAGGTTCAGGGTCAGGTTCAGGTTCGGGTTCAGGTTCACGGTGAGGTTCGGGTTCAGGGTCAGGTTCAGGTTCGGGTTCAGGTTCAGGGTGAGGTTCGGGTTCAGGGTCAGGTTCAGGTTCGGGTTCAAGTTCAGGGTCAGGTTCGGGTTCAGGTTCGGGTTCAGGTTCAGGTTCGGGTTCAGGTTCAGGTTCAGGGTCAGGTTCAGGTTCGGGTTCAGGTTCAGGTTCAGGTTCAGGGTCAGGTTCGGTTTCAGGTTGAGGTTCGGGTTCGGGTTCAGGTTCAGGTTCAGGGTCGGGTTCAGGTTCGGGTTCGGGTTCAGGTTGAGGTTCGGGTTCGGGTTCAGGTTCGGGTTCAGGTTCAGGCTGTGGACAGAAGCAGCCCAGAGGATGCCTGCACGGGGACTGACCCGGACAGGTTGGCACTTCAAGTGGTTCGGCTCATTCCCATTATTCCCACCATCCCTCTCCCATTCACACCCATTGATTCCCTGTCCTTCCCTGTTCCCGGGTCCTGCTCCCAGCTGAATGCTGATCCCAAGCCCGAGTCTGCAGCAGCTGGAATCACTTCAAGCAACAACAGACACGAAGAGAAGGGTCAGTGTGGGGAGAGGGGATGGATTGTTGTTCAGTGTTGATGTGTGTGTCGGGACCCCCAGTGTGTGTGTGAGCAGCAAGTGCTGGTGACTACACTTTCTATCTGACACTTTGACGTGAGTCCTGTATCAGTATCTCAGTCTCAGATACTGGAGCATTGATGGCAAGATGAGTCCTGTATCTCAGTCTCAGATACTGGAGCATTGATGGCAAGATGAGACCTGTATCAGTATCTCAGTCTCAGATACTGGAGCATTGATGACAAGATGAGTCCTGTATCAGTATCTCAGTCTCAGATACTGGAGCATTGATGACAAGATAAACTGACAAAATGCTTTACTGAACAATGGTTACAGAAAGACATCCCCCTCCTGTGCTGTGTGTGTCTGTCACACAGAGACAAGCAGGCAGCTGCTCCACACAGAGACTTTCTGGAAACTTCTCCCTGATCATTGCAGCATTTTATACTGGAGAGCAGTTGGTCACTGCCACAGTTCTTCACGGAGCGCACACATAATATTACAAGAAGCACCGTGATACAAGTGTCTACTTGATACCCAATGGGAGGTGTTTACACTTACACTTGTCTACAGTAAAATCTCCGTTACTTGTGTGAAGAATGTTTCCGTTTTCCCGCACTTCACACACATACAGATTCCCATCCTCCAGTGTAACGTGTTGAACCATCAGATAGACCGTGTTATCCAGGCGGATCTGATCAGTGTTGCCCCTGTTCTGCTGGGATGAGTCCATGGGTCTCCAGTGAAGACTGACTGTATCTGAGAGTCTGGAGATGGTGCAGCTGAGTGTAACGTCAATGCCCAGCGGAGGCCACTGTGGACTTGCCTCAACTGTGAAAAACAGATCAATGAGATACAGAGTGAGTAGTGGTTTGTACAAGTCTAGTCCCAGATAGGACAATGACATTCTTGCTTGCTGCAACACAACTGAATATTGTAGGCATCAATACAGAACAGATCAGTGTGTCCACATACCATAGAATATAGTGTTCACACAACAGGTCGCTCCAGTTTGTGGTCAACACTCCCACCATGGGGTGATCCCCCGCACTGCAGGCCCATCCAGTTTGTGGTCAACACTCCCACCATGTGGTGATCCCCCGCACTGCAGGCCCGTCCAGTTTGTGGTCAACACTCCCACCATGTGGTGATCCCCCGCACTGCAGGCCCATCCAGTTTGTGGTCAACACTCCCACCGTGTGGATTAAGAAAGAACTGCAGATGCTGGAAAAATCAAAGGTGGACAAAAATGCTGGAGTAACTCAGTGGGTGAGGCAGCATCTATGGAGAGAAGGAATAGGTGACGTTTCGGGGGGACTCTGCCCTTGTTGCGAGTGCGGGGATGGGGAGAGAGAGCAGTGTTGCGGGGTATGGATGAGACCCTGGTGCGAGCCTCATCTATGGTGGCGGAGGGGAATCCAGGGCATCTGAAATGTCCTCATTCTTCAGGGAACGGGGATTCCCCTCCGCCACCATAGATGAGGCTCGCACCAGGGTCTCATCCATACCCCGCAACACTGCTCTCTCTCCCCCCATCCCTGCACTCACAATAAGGGCAGAGCCCCTCTGGTCCTCACCTTTCACCCCACTAGCCGGCAAATACAACACATAATCCTCCGCCATTTCCGCCACCTCCAACGTGACCCCACCACTCGCCACATCTTCCCATCTCCCCCCATGTCTGCCTTCCGCAAAGACCGCTCCCTCCGCAACTCCCTCGTCAAGTCTTCCCTTCCCTCCCGCACCACCCCCTCCACGGGCACTTTCCGTTGCAACCGCAAGAAATGCAACACCTGTCCCTTCACCTCCCCCCTCGACTCCATTCAAGGACCCAAGCAGTCGTTCCAGGTGCGACAAAGGTTCACCTGTATCTCCTCCAACCTCATCTACTGCATCCGCTGCTCTAGATGTCAGCTGATTTACATCGGGCAGACTAAGCGGAGGTTGGGCGATCGTTTCGCCGAACACCTCCGCTCAGTCCGCAATAACCTACCTGAACTCCCAGTGGCTCAGCACTTCAACTCCCCCTCCCATTCCCAATCCGACCTCTCTGTCCTGGGTCTCCTCCATTGCCAGTGTGAGCAACACCGGAAATTGGAGGAACAGCACCTCATATTCCGCTTGGGCAGCCTGCACCCTAGTGGCATGAACATCGAATTCTCCCAATTTTGTTAGCCCTTGCTGTCTCCTCCCCTTCCTTAGCCCTCAAGCTGTCTCCTCCCCTTCCTTAGCCCTCGGGCACCTCCTCCTCCCTTTTTCCTTCCTTCTCCCTGCCACCCCCCATCAGTCTGAAGAAGGGTTTCGACCCGAAACGTCGCATATTTCCTTCGCTCCATAGATGCTGCTGCACCCGCTGAGTTTCTCCAGCATTTTTGTCTACCTACCATAGAATATATATATATACACACATAAATAAACAGATAAAGTGCAATAAGCTGTTATAGTTCAGAGTTTGTTTGAAGTTGTGTTTAATAGTCTGATGGCTGTGGGGAAGTTGCTGTTCCTGAACCTGGATGTTGCAGATTTCAGGCTCCTGTACCTTCTACCTGATGGCAGTGGAGGGATGAGTGTGTGGCCAGGATGGTGTGGGTCTTTGATGATACTGCCAGCCTTTTTGAGGCAGCGACTGCGATAGATCCCCTCGATGGGAGGGAGGTCAGAGCCGATGATGGACTGGGCAGTGTTTACTTCTTTTTGCAGCCTTTTCCGCTCCTGGATGCTCAAGTTGCCGAACCAAGCCACGATGCAACTGGTCAGCATTCTCTCTACTGTGCCCCTGTAGAAGTTAGAGAGAGTCCTCCTTGACAAACCGACTCTCCGTAATCTTCTCAGGAAGTAGAG
The DNA here is from genome assembly GCF_010909765.2 of Amblyraja radiata. NCBI lineage: Eukaryota > Metazoa > Chordata > Chondrichthyes > Rajiformes > Rajidae > Amblyraja > Amblyraja radiata. Next base: position 13,726,532 of record NC_045991.1, read on the forward strand.
GTGCTGATGAGCTTTCTTTATAATTGCATCAGTGTTCTGGGACCAGGAGAGATCTTTGGAAAGATGCATGCCCAGGAATTTGAAGCTCTTGACCCTTTCCACCATCGACCCGTTGATATAAACGGGACTGTGGGTCCCCATCCTACCCATTCCAAAGTCCACAATCAGTTCCTTGGTTTTGCTGGTGTTGAGGGCCAGGTTATTGTGCTGGCACCATATGGACAGTTGCTCGATCTCTCTTCTGTACTCTGACTCATCCCCATCAGTGATACGTCCCACAACAGTGGTGTTGTCGGCGAACTTGATGATGGAGCTCGCACTGTGACTGGCTACACAGTCATGAGTATAGAGTGAGTACAGCGGGGGCTGAGCACGCAGCCTTGAGGTGCTCCCGTGCTGATTGTTATTGAGGCTGACACATTTCCACTAATACGAACAGACTGTGGTCTGTGGATGAGGAAGTCGATGATCCAATTGCAGAGGGATGCGCAGAGACCCAGTTCTGCGAGTTTGGTAACCAGCTTGGAGGGGATGATTGTGTTAAATGCCGGCTGTTCACCGTGGGACTGCAGTTGGAACCGGCAACATACAGGCATTGTTGTATTTACACATGCTCTGTTTCAAATATTCACAACCTGTTGAATATGCATCTATTTCCACTTCTTCTAGGTGTATCTGATTGGTCTCAAGAGGTGAACTCTATGGCAGAGCCCATGTTCCACAGGTGATGGATGGACTTCCATCCACCTGGTCACAGGGTAACATTAAGTAGCAGTGTCACCCCGGGACCACTACACAGACACATTGGTTCCATACCACCTTGCTTGCCGCGATCACCTTACCGTGTGCCGGCAAGAAGACCATGGTATTCGCTGCGGCTAGATTAATTGATTTGCTGTTCCCAGTGAAGTCATCAAACTATTATCACCCATCCCTGCTGATCATTACAGAATCAATGAACAAAATCACATCCCCAGTTGTTTGACTTTTCACCGGGTGGAAGAAGTCTCACAATTCCTGCCATCTCTCATCATTCATTATAGGTGACAATATTTACAGAGATTAATTCAACATTATTGATCCTTATCGCATCCACTCACCTTTCATCACAAATATTTCATATTGTTTCAGGATTTGCTTTATCGGTTCTGTTTGATTCAAAGTGAAAATTCCCGCCCATTTAAATGTGGGTTTATCAATTGTTAGAGCAAGGGTCTAGAGATTCACACTCGTCCCCGGGTACAAGTTGCCAGCGGCGTTTTCTTTGAACCAATAGTTCCCCGTTCTTCTAAAAGTCGACAATTTTCCGATTTACTTCCCTGAGTGTGGTTTCCATTCCCAGACAACAACAGTGGATTTCTCAGCATTGTCCGGTCCGTTTAACACAATGTCGTCTCCATTATCCAAGAAATACATTCGATTCCTGTTTTCTGTTGCGAATACGAACAATGAAGAATTAACATTTAAAACACATTTTCCCCACCCACCCCAAAGCTGTAATCATTAATTTTGAACAGAATTTAATTCCAGACAGTTGTGATCTTCCTTGGAAACCCCAGCGAGGAAGCCACGGTTTGTGAAGAGATGTGTGTGTGGAATAACCTGGCCTGATTGATGCAGGGATATTTCATCACATGAGTGAGTGAGTGAGTGGGAGGGAGGGAGGGAGGGAGGGAGGTGGGGTTAGGGGGCTGTGTTGGGGTTAGTGGAGGAACTACACCTGGTTTTGAAGGGACTTTGTGGGAGCGTGAAGTGAAGACATTGCGTCTGGTTCTCGGGCTGCGACTGGATCGATAAGTCGAGGGCAGATCCACCCACATGGACTGTGGTGAGGAGATGTTGGGGAGGATAGTGTGGACAACCGTGTCAAAGGCTGCAGAGGCTGAGCGGGATGACGAGGGAGAGTTTAACTCTGCAACAAGTTCACAGGAGGCCATTTCTGACTTTGATAAGGACCGTGTCGGTGCAGGAGAAGGAGAGGAAGTTGATGGGATGGGCTCAGAAATGGAGGTCCAGCAAGGATGGTGTGGATTTGTGAAGCAGCAACACATACAGGGATGTGGAATGGAGGTCCAGCAAGGATGGTGTGTGTTTGTGAAGCAGCAACACATACAGGGATGTGGAATGGAGGTCCAGCAAGGATGGTGTGGATTTGTGAAGCAGCAACACATACAGGGATGTGGAATGGAGGTCCAGCAAGGATGGTGTGGATGTGTGAGGCAGCAACACATACAGGGATGTGGAATGGAGTTCCAGCAAGGATGGTGTGGATGTGTGAGGCAGCAACACATACAGGGATGTGGAGAGGAAAGTGAGATTGACAATAGGGTGCGGGTTTACACGGACAATGATAATTAATGCAAGGTGATTGTGACCGGTGAAGAGAAAGTACTTACTCTGTGTGGAAACTGGTCGAAGCAGGAAAACAAAGAAACCGAACATCAAACCAGCTGGCAAACGGTTGCAGAGAAACCTCGACCTCATTTTGTACATTCTCTGTTTGGAAACAAGGTGCAATTTTAGACTAAGGATCAGTAGATTGGTAGTTGGCAAATGTTGTATTGAGTACAGCCAGTTTGAAACTCCTGACCCTGGGGCATTTTAGAATTGGCCGCACACAATTACACGGGGAAAATACATTCACTTGGTGGATTCAGCTGCTGGAATATTGTCACTTCAGTAATCTGGGATTTCACCACCATATTCAACCGCTATTGTCCCAAATCATTCATCTGTATTCCGCCTTTTCTATGTTTGACTCAATTACCTCCGACCACTGGTAAAATGTTCTCAACTAAATCAGACCTCGCTAGTGAGTTAATGAACAGAGAAGACAACACAATGGCAAGGGACATTCAATATTCTCAAACGGTCCCAAGATGTTGTCGGCGAAACGGGAACACAAGTATTCAATTTAGATTGAGTAGGAAACGGAGATTAGGAAACACTTTTTCTCACAGAGAGTTGTGAGTCTCTGGAATTATCTGCCTCAGAGGGCGGTGGAGGCCCGTTCTCTGGATGCTTTCAAGAGAGAGCTGGGTAGGGCTCTTAAAGATAGCGGAGTCAGGGGATATGGGGAGAAGGCAGGAACGGGGAACTGATTGGGGATGATCAGCCATGATCATATTGAATGGCGGTGCTGGCTGGAAGGACCGAATGGCCTCTACTCCTGCACCTGTTGTCTATTGTCTATTGACACCAGTAGGAAAATCGCATATGCTGGTCATTTAGCTGTGGGAAATAAAGGAGACAAAACGAAATTAATAAAGTTTGTATGCCCTTGTCAAATCTAAAGTGGAACAAGCTGATTGAGTGAGTGATATATCACAGTTTATAGGACATCCAACATTGTTCAGTTTGTGGATACCTGTTAAACCACTCTTTGACATCAAGTGAGACTGCAGTGAGGTCACCTACCTTGTGAGAAGAGACTGATGGTGAACGAGTACAGAGACTGAGTGACAAAGCTCCAAGCACGGCGACACACTGAGATTCACAGTCTCACACAGGTTCTTTGGAAGGGCAAACACCCTTCCTCTTTCTATCCAGCTCAGGATTCACACACCATTTGTGTTGATAATGTTTGCGTCAGATTAAAAATCATCTTGTAAAAGCTAATTGGACAAAACAAATTGGGAATTTCCTGAGGTCACAAATATATTGGATAAGTTTAGACTTGGAACCTCCTTATATTAAATGCGATTAGTGGGTGGCAAATGTCTAAGATGATGGCAAACGAGGGAATCTGCTGTTTTGTAACGAAGGGAACATGGTCAATATTCACGCCTTGCAGCTGTGTTAGAGCTTTAGCTCAAGTTCAAGTTCAAGTGAGATTATTGTCATGTGTCCCTGATAGGACAATGAAATTCTTGCTTTGCTTCAGCACAACAGAACATAGTAGACATTGACAACAAAACAGATCAGTGTGTCCATATACCATTATATGTACATATACCATTATAGTAGTTTAAATCTATATCCAAATGTAACACATCACGGTGGGTTTAGGGGGTTACAAATGAGGTACATTTTAGAATCAGGATCATACATTATTTTCAAACTTAGTACAATATTGAATGTAAATTTTCTCCCGAGCTTTTAATTTCACTCAAGGAGGAACCTGCAGTCAATATTTTCATTAGCATCCAAATAGTTCCTGCATCTTGCAGTGTTCTCCAAGTTCAACATCACAGAGTGCACCAAGACCTTCACAGCCTCCGAGAATAACCCACACAACCACCTTGCATTTCTCTAAAACAAATGTCACTATTTGAAGTGGTGATGATGTGTAAAATCATACTGAAGAATGTTTGATGGTCGTGTGATCTTGAACGGAACAGGGGCACTAAATCATTTGCAAAGGAAATGCTGCAGTGAATAGCTAGTTGGCAAGTGTTGTATTGAACACAGCCACTTTGAAAACCCTGGGCCAGGACCATTTGAGAATTAACCGCACACAATTACACGGGGAAGGACCATTCCTCTGTGGAATCTGCCACTGGAATATTGTCACTGCTGTCATCTGGGATTTCACAACCACATTCAGTCTCTTTGCCTTGACTGAAATGACTCATCTGTACGTCAACAGTTTCATTCTTGACCCACTTACTTCCTGCTTCTCGGTAGAATGGTTTTAACTCATTTGTACCTCACTAGTCAGTCAATTAATTGAGAGAGCGGGCAACAGAACGTCGAGGACGTTGAACATCCACAATCAGTCCCAGAGGATTGCCGGAGAAATGGGAAAAATAAAATCCACATGAGCAGCGATACATTAGATTGACCAGAAAGCCCAAATGGGTAAAATGGCAGATGCTGATCATTTAGCTTCATTAACTTTCTAGTGGAAATAATGGAGACAGAAATACATTGATAAAGTTTCATGTTGGAAGGAACTGCAGATGCTGCTTTATACCGAATATAGACAAGTAACTGGCCGGGAGTAACTGGGTGGGACAGGCAGCATCTCTGGAGAGAAGGAATGGGTGACGTTTCGGGTCAAAGAAGTCTGGATCTGAAGAAGGCTCTCGACCCGAAACATCACCCATTCTTTCTCTCCAGATGCTGCCTGTCCCGCTGAGTTACTCCAGCATTTTGTGTCTCTCTTCATTATTCATTACGTTTCTATGTCCTTGTAAAATCTAAAGCAGAACAGACTGGTACAGTCTAATAAATGGTTGTAGGAGTGGAATATCACACATTAGAAATTATTGAACACAGAGTTCCGTTTCTAGATCCCATTTAAACCACACCTTTACCTGAAGTGAACTTGTAGTAAGGTCGCCTACCTTGTGGGAAGAGACTGATGGTGAACGAGTCCAGAGACAGGGCAGCAAAGCTCCAAGCACGGTGACACACTGACTTCCCCAGTCTCACGCTGTGTCTTATGAAACTACAGGACCTTCCTCTTCCTCTTCTACTCAGGGTTCAGACATCACTTCTGTTGAAAGTGTTTGTGTCAGTGTAAAATCCATCTTGTTAAACCTTATTCGGCAAAGGAAAATGGGAATTTACTGAGCTCAAACATGCATTGGATGCGTTGAGACATGGAACCTCATCTTTCTAAATGGGAAGGGGGAAAAGGGGAAGTACAATGGGATCTGGGGTTCCTTGTTCATCAGTCTATGAAAGTAATAAAGTTTGTATGCCCTTGTCAAATCTAAAGTGGAACAAGCTGATTGAGTGAGTACAGGGCAGGTACAGCAGGCAGTGAAGAAAGCCAATTGGCCTTTATAACAAGAGGAATCGAATATAGGAGCAAAGAGGTCCTTCTGCAGTTGTACAGAGCCCTGGTGAGACCACACCTGGAGTATTGTATGCAGTTTTGGTCTCCTAATTTGAGGAAGGACATTCTTGCTATTGAGGGAGTGCAGCGTAGGTTCACCAGGTTAATTCCCGGGATGGCGGGACTGTCATATGCTGAGAGAATGGAGCGGCTGGGCTTGTACACTCTGGAGTTTAGAAGGATGAGAGGGCATCTCATTGAAACATATAAGATTGTTAAGGGCTTGTACACGCTAGAGTCAGGAAATATGTTCCCGAAGTTGGGGGAGTCCAGAACCAGGGGCCACAGTTTAAGAATAAGGGGTAAGCCATTTAGAAGAGAGACCAGGAAACACCTTTTTCTCACAGAGAGTGGTGAGTCTGTGGAATTCTCTGCCTCCGAGGTCGGTGGAGGCCGGTTCTCTGAATGCTTTCAAGAGAGAGCTAGATAGGGCTCTTAAAGATAGCGGAGTCAGGGGATATGGTGAGAAGACAGGAGCGGGGTTTGCACCAAGACCTTCACAACGTCTGGGAATAAATCACGTCCCTTCCAGTTCAATTCAGTTTAGTTCAGTGTCACGTTCGTGAGGTAAAGAGAAAAGCTTTTGCAGAATGCTAACCAGCCTGGAGAAAGACAAGTATAATGAATGCTATTCACAACTGAAGTTAGAATAGTTTCCAGTAACACATATTCAAGCAGATGACTGTGTGATGTTTGAAATGTCTATGATAATGACAAATGACAGAATCTGTTGTTTTGTAATAAATGGAACGGTCGATATTCTTGCCTGTTCATGCTGTAGTTGGTCCGATAGTTCAAACTAATATTCATTGCATCAGATCATGGTGGAGGTTGGACTTAGGAGGTCACCAATCAGCAGCATATGATCATCAAACTACTACAATTTGTCAAAGTAAGTCCAATATTGAGAGCAAATTTCTCCTCAGTTCTGAATTTCATTCAAGGTAGAACCTCCAGCAAACATTTTCACAATCATTAGTTTTTCCCTCTGTCATTTGGTGTTCTCCAAGCACAACCTCACAGAGTTGCACCAAGATCTTCACAGCCTAGAGATATAGACACGAGAGATACATTGTGTTCCAGGTGTACACTGGCCCTATCCCCGAACTCTATCCCCATTACATTGATGACTACATCGATGCTAGAAAATATATCCACAATATGCAAACACAATCCATACCCAGAATTGTTTGGTCATGTTAGTGGAGTGGCACAAATTGACCCAGTTAGTCACCATCATAACTTGGAAATACATTGCTGATCCTTCGTTATTTGTGGGGCCTACTCCTATCATTTACATCATTTACTAAACACATCCATCAGTGGTGGAATAAGGATGGTCACATCCTCATGGGTTAAAAATGGAAGCCTAAACACTGAGGCCCACATCCTAAAACATAGATTTATCAGCAAAACATCTGGAGGGAATCACAACGTGCAGCTCATCATCAGCTCAGTAGTTAGTGTCATCCTCATTGTGACAAGAAATCTAATCAGGCTCCTTCCTTAATCCGGGTTAACAACTCATTTCCCCCATATTGTGTGAATTCTGCAGAGAAATACAATTCATTTTTATTGCTGCTCAGCCTCTGTTTCAGATATTTTCCCCCAGTTCCTGAATCTTTCTCTTCATAATTCATCTCATCTCCCCGTCCACCCCACACTGTCCGTCCCTCTCACATTCTAAACATAGAAACAAAGACAATAGGTGCAGGAGTAGAGGCCATTCGGCCATTCGAGCCTGCACCATTCACCATTCAATATGATCATGGCTGATCATCCAACTCAGTATCCTGTACCTGCCTTCTCTCCATACCCCCTGATCCCTTTAGCCACAAGGACCACATCTAACTCCCTCTTAAATATCGCCAATGATCTGTGGCCTCAACTACTTTCCGTGGCAGAGAATTCCACAGATTCACCATTCTCTGTGTGTGAAAAAAAATGTTTTTCTCTTCTCGGTCCTAAAAGATTTCCCCCTTATCCTTAAACTGTGTGTGGCCCCTGGTTCTGGATTTCCCCAACATCGGGAATAATCTTTCTTCATCTAGCCTGTCCAACCCCTTAAGAATTTTGTAAGTTTCTATAAGATCCCCCCTCAATCTTCTAAATTCTAGCGAATACAAGCCGAGTCTATCCAGTCTTTCTTCATATGTAAGTCCTGCCATCCCAGGAATCAGTCTGGTGAACCTACCTTCTCTGTACTCCCTCAACTCCCTCCAGGGCCTAACACAGATCCTTCCTCTTTTACGCTGACGTTATCTCTCTTTACCTTTTACATTTACAAGTAATTCCGCATAATTCTATTTATGTAATTTTTTTAAATACATGAGAACAGAACATGGGGCATGTGTGTTGAGGATGTATTTATTATAAGGATAGTAACTAACTATTGTATTGTTGGTGTCTTGACCAAAAAGCGTAATTTTTAAATTTATTGTTGCTTCTTCCCACTGATTAAAAAATAAAATAATGGTGTTTCTTTCTAGTAAATGCTGCTCTTTATTCATTAAAACATATTTCATTCTCCAACCTGGTTTTGTGTTTCCAGGTTCCAAAACAGTGTTTGGATATTTAAAATAATTTATGCGATAAGACAATGTATTTTTGAATGTATGTAAGTGAAATCATGGCAAACAAATCTATTGGAGATGATGGTGATGTACCGTGTAGAATAGATAAGGGAGAAGATGTGGAGACACAAGAGTTTGTAGATTCTGGAAACACCAGCAAAGAGCAAACTGCTGGAGGGAATTTGTGGATCAGGAATCATCTGTGGAAGTAAATGGACAGATGACCATTCGCAACTGAAGAAGGGTCACGATACACAGGGTCATCTGCACATTTACCTCGACAGACGCTGCCTGACCCACTGAGTCCCTCCAGCAGATTGTTGTTGTTTGTTTCAGGGAGAACAAGTCGATGTGTCCAATTTTCAGAAGGTCTTTGAATGTTTAAACATGTGGATTAGGCAATGTTAAACAGGCATGAATTGAAAATTATTTGGCAGACAGGAAACAGAGAGGAGACTTTGTTAGGGTGGCAGGTGGTGATGAATGATCCAGCATCAAGCCAGTTCTTGAGTCTGTTATTTTCAATGTTCATCAATGGTATTGACAAGGAAACAAATTTAATGTTTCTAAGTTTGATGACATGAAACTGAGAGTAAATAGGAGAAGCAAAGAGGATGCAAAGAGGTTTCCAGGTGATGTCAGTCAGTTGAGTTACTTGTCAAATATACACAGATGCAGCAGAGAGTCATAGAGCTGTAGAGCATGGAAATAGACACATCAACCCAACTGCTGACCAAGATGTCCAACTGACCCCATCACAATTGGCTGTCCCTGGCCCATGTCTCTCCAAACATGTCTTTGTGCTCTCCTTACCGGAGAAAGGGTTTTTCAGCCACACATGTAATGCAGCCAAGGCTGACCAGACTGATTCCTGGAATGGCAGGACTAATGTGTAAGGAGAGGAGGAGCCGACTGAGCCAGTAGTCACTGGAGTCTGGAAGACTTAAACATGACCTCTCTAAATTAAACAACATTCAAAGCAGAGCTAGACAGACTCGATACATAAAGATATTTCCAGTGACTGTAGGATCTGGAACAACGGGTTTTGGACTCAAGATAAGGGGTGAAACATTTAGGGCTGAGACATTTCTTCATTGTGAATATGGTGAGCCATTGAAATTCACTCCACAGAAAATGGTAGATGGCAGTTCACTGAATCTTGTTCAGTAGGGGATAGATTTATTTGATATAAAATGCATCAACATTTATCGGGAGAGAATTGGAATATGAGAATGTTTTGAATGATTGAACAGGCTCAAAGTGACAAATAATCCACCCCTGATTCCCTTTTGAACGTTTCAATAGGTTTTGGGATAGTTTGATGTTGTCTTTGTCCTTCACAATTCTGATGTTTATTTACACATTGTGAAATTTAGTCAGATAAAAAACAGGAAGTGAAACAGCCCACAGGTGAGAATAGACGAATCATTGTGGTTAAATTGCAACAGCTCTTCCTGCAGCTTTGACCATTGCTCTGAATGATCTGCCCTCACCAAGATGGCCGCCGACCTCACCTGCCCTCATCAGGATGGCCGCCGACCTCACCTGCCCTCATCAAGATGGCCGCCGACCTCACCTGCCCTCACCAAGATGGCCACCGTCAACCCCATATTTAGACCAAAGTTCCTATAGCAGAGTTCCGCTATAGGAACTTTGATTTACACGGTGCGGGCGCAGCAGCAGCAGCAGCCTCTGTGGATCGTCTCGGGGCTGAAACAACCTTCCATTTTCCAGCATCTGCAGTTCCTTCTTGAACACAACCCCCTCACCAAGATGGCCGCCGGCTGACGACCTCACCAAGATGGCCGCCGGCTGACGACCTCACCACGATGGCCGCCGGCTGACGACCTCACCAAGATGGCCGCCGGCTGACGACCTCACCAGGATGGCCACCGGCTGACGACCTCACCAAGATGGCGGCGGAGAAGAAGCGGCGGTTGGTGACTATATATAGTTTAGTGTATTGTTAATGTAGTGTAGTGTAGTACACGTGTGTGTGGTCAATATGGGTCAATGACCACATAAATACAGTATAGTCAATAAACTAGACAGACGGAGCTGAGGTAAATAATGTTGTAAATGAGCGGGATATGTGTGTGTCTGTGGTCAATAAATATAAATATATAGTACAGTTACAGTGTAGTGTAGTGTAGTCTAGTACAGAACTCTATGTGTGTGTGTGGAGAAATTACTGGGGTAAATGATGTTGTAAATGAGCGGGAACTGTCTGGTCAATATTGTCAATATATATAAATATAGTGCAGTTACAGTCCAGTACAGTGTAGTACAGAACAATGTGTGTGTGGGGGGTTAATATATATATTAGTACAGTACAGTGTAGTGTACAGTATAGTCTGTGGGGTCAATATTGTCAATATCACCACATAAATACAGTTATAATACAGTGTAGTGTAGTCCAGTACAGAACACTGTGTGTGGGGGAATTAGTGAGGTGAATAATGTTTTAAATGAGCGGGAACTGTCTGTGGTCAATGTTGTTAATATCAGCACATAATCTACAGTACAGTACATGCGTGTGTGTGTGTGTGTGTGTGTCTGTGTGTGTGTGTGTGTGTGTGTGTGTGTGTGTGTGTGTGTGCGTGCGTGCGTGCGTGCGTGCGTGCGTGCGTGCGTGCGTGCGTGCGTGTGTGTGTAGACTGGTTATAAATAAACCAGCCTCCACCCTCTGTCTTATTCACTCAGGTCAATAACCGAGGTTATAAATAAATAAATAAATAAATCAGCAGCGGAATCAGCGAAATAAATAAACACGGTAAATCTGGGGGAGAGAGAGAGAGCAGAGGTCAATCTCCACATAAACTACACGTCTGGGGGAATAAAACGGGTCAATAATATAAACTCACCGTCTGGAGCAGCGTCCTGAGATAAAACACGTTATAAACATCTATCTCCCTCTCTCTGGCTCTTAACCCCCCCCCCCCCCTCTCTGTAAATAATCAATAAATCACCAAATAAACAATACGTCTGGGGGAATAAACCCAGTAAATCTGGGGTAAATAATGTTATAAACACACAGGGGAGCAAAATACACCCGGTCTGGGGTAAAACTGGGGTAAATAAGTCCGTTTATTGGCCAATGATCACATACAAGGAATTTGCCTTGGTGCTCCGCCCACGTAACAACATGACATATAGTGACAGTAAATAATGTTATAAACACACAGGGGATCGAAATAAACCCAGTCTGGGGTAAAACTGGGGTAAATAATGTTATAAACACACAGGGGAACAAAATACACAAACAGCCCCAAAACCATCAGGCTATTGAACTCAACTCAAAAAAACCTCTGAACATTAATAGCCCATTATCAGTTTATTTGCACTTTATCTGTTTTATTTATTGATGTGTGTATATTCACAAATGGTATATAATATTGTCTAGATATCGTGTAGTTGTAGTTATAGTTATAGTATAAATATAGTGTAGTGTAGATATAGTGTAGTGTGATCTAGTGTAGTGCAGTACAGAACACTGTGTGTGTGGTCAATATAGTACAGCTACAGTCTAGTGTAGACCACACACACACACAGAGCTGAGGTAAATAATGTCTAGTATAGTGTAAATATAGTTACAGTGCAGTGTAGTCTAGTACAGAACATTGTGTTTGTGGAGAAATTAGTGAGGTAAATAATGTTGTAAATCAGCGGGAACCGTCTGTGTAGTTTAGTCTAGTGTAGATATAGTTATATAGTTGTAGTTACAGTCTAGTACAGTACAGAACAGTTACAGTAGTGTGGTACACGTATAGTGTAGTGTAGATATAGTTATATAGTTGTAGTTACAGTGTAGTTACAATCTAGTACAGTACAGAACAGTTACAGTAGTGTAGTACACGTGTGGTCAACATGTTGGAGAAATTACTGAGGTAAATAATGTTGTAAATCATCGGGAAATGTCTGTCTAGTGTAGATATAGTTATAGTGTAGTGTAGTCATATATAGTGTAGTGTAGTGTAGTTTAGTGTAGAACACTGTGTGTGTGTGTGGTCAATATGGGTCAATATCACCATATAATGTACAGAATGGAGAAATTACTGAGGTAAATAATGTTGTAAATCAGCGGGAATTGTCTTTGTCTAGTGTAGTGTAGATATATAGTGTAGTGTAGTGTAGTGTAGTATAGTGTAGTGTAGTGTAGTGTAGTCATATATAGTGTAGTTACAGTACAGTAGTACACGTGTGGTGCAGTACAGAACACTGTATGTGAGGTCAATAAACTAGACGGACGGAGCTGAGGTAAAGAATGGTGTAAATGAGCGGGAATTGTCTTTGTAGTTTAGTCTAGTGTAAATATATAGTTATAGTTACAGTGTAGTACAGTACAGAACAGTTACAGTGTAGTGTATACACGTATAGTATAGTCTAGTACACGTGTGTGTGTGGGGTCAAAATGGTGGAGATATATATATATATATACACAGTACAGTTCACGTGTGTGAGGTCAATGACCACATAAATAATGTTGTAAATGAGCTGGAAATGTGTGTGTCTGTGGTCAATAAATATAAATATATAGTTACAGTGTAGTGTAGTGTAGTGTAGTACACGTGTGTGTGTGTGGGGTCAATATTGTTAATATTGTAAATATATATCGTTATAGTGTAGTGTAGTATAGTGCACGTGTAGTACAGTCCAGTACAGAACACTGTGTGTGTGTGGGGTCAATATTGTTAATATAGTGTAGTCTAGTACACGTGTGTGTGGGGACAATATTGTTAATGTAGTGTAGTCTAGTACACGTGTGTGTGGTCAATATGGGTCAATGACCACATAAATACAGTATAGTCAATAAACTAGACAGACGGAGCTGAGGTAAATAATGTTGTAAATGAGCGGGAAATGTGTGTGTCTGTGGTCAATAAATATAAATATATAGTACAGTTACAGTGTAGTGTAGTGTAGTCTAGTACAGAACTCTATGTGTGTGTGTGGAGAAATTAGTGGGGTAAATGATGTTGTAAATGAGCGGGAACTGTCTGGTCAATATTGTCAATATATATAAATATAGTGCAGTTACAGTCCAGTACAGTGTAGTACAGAACAATGTGTGTGTGGGGGGTTAATATATATATTAGTACAGTTACAGTATAGTGTACAGTATAGTCTGTGGGGTCAATATTGTCAATATCACCACATAAATACAGTTATAGTACAGCATAGTGTAGTCCAGTACAGAACACCGTGTGTGGGGGAATTAGTGAGGTGAATAATGTTGTAAATGAGCGGGAACTGTCTGTGGTCAATGTTGTTAATATCAGCACATAATCTACAGTACGTGTGTGTGTGTGTGTGTGTGTGTGTGTGTGTGTGTGTGTGTGTGTGTGTGTGTGTGTGTGTGTGTGTGTGTGTGTGTGTGTGTGTGTGTGTGTGTGTGTGTGTGTGTGTGTGTGTGTGTGTGTGTAGACTGGTTATAAATAAACCAGCCTCCACCCTCTGTCTTATTCACTCAGGTCAATAACCGAGGTTATAAATAAATAAATAAATAAATCAGCAGCGGCATCAGCGAAATAAATAAACACGGTAAATCTGGGGGAGAGAGCGAGAGCAGAGGTCAATCTCCACATAAACTACACGTCTGGGGGAATAAAACGGGTCAATAATATAAACTCACCGTCTGGAGCAGCGTCCTGAGATAAAACACGTTATAAACATCTATCTCCCTCTCTCTGGCTCTTAACCCCCCCCCCTCTCTGTAAATAATCAATAAATCACCAAATAAACAATACGTCTGGGGGAATAAACCCAGTAAATCTGGGGTAAATAATGTTATAAACACACAGGGGAGCAAAATACACCCGGTCTGGGGTAAAACTGGGGTAAATAAGTCCGTTTATTGGCCAATTATCACATACGAGGAATTTGCCTTGGTGCTCCGCCCACGTAACAACATGACATATAGTGACAGTAAATAATGTTATAAACACACAGGGGATCGAAATAAACCCAGTCTGGGGTAAAACTGGGGTAAATAATGTTATAAACACACAGGGGATCGAAATAAACCCAGTCTGGGGTAAAACTGGGGTAAATAATGTTATAAACACACAGGGGAACAAAATACACAAACAGCCCCACAACCATCAGGCTATTGAACTCAACTAAAAAAAACCTCTGAACATTAATAGCCCATTATCAGTTTATTTGCACTTTATCTGTTTTATTTATTGATGTGTGTATATTCACAAATGGTATATAATATTGTCTAGATATCGTGTAGTTGTAGTTATAGTTATAGTATAAATATAGTGTAGTGTAGATATAGTGTAGTGTGATCTAGTGTAGTGCAGTACAGAACACTGTGTGTGTGGTCAATATAGTACAGCTACAGTCTAGTGTAGACCACACACACACACAGAGCTGAGGTAAATAATGTCTAGTATAGTGTAAATATAGTTACAGTGCAGTGTAGTCTAGTACAGAACACTGTGTTTGTGGAGAAATTAGTGAGGTAAATAATGTTGTAAATCAGCGGGAACCGTCTGTGTAGTTTAGTCTAGTGTAGATATAGTTATATAGTTGTAGTTACAGTCTAGTACAGTACAGAACAGTTACAGTAGTGTGGTACACGTATAGTGTAGTGTAGATATAGTTATATAGTTGTAGTTACAGTGTAGTTACAATCTAGTACAGTACAGAACAGTTACAGTAGTGTAGTACACGTGTGGTCAACATGTTGGAGAAATTACTGAGGTAAATAATGTTGTAAATCATCGGGAAATGTCTGTCTAGTGTAGATATAGTTATAGTGTAGTGTAGTCATATATAGTGTAGTGTAGTGTAGTTTAGTGTAGAACACTGTGTGTGTGTGGGGTCAATATGGGTCAATATCACCATATAATGTACAGAATGGAGAAATTACTGAGGTAAATAATGTTGTAAATCAGCGGGAATTGTCTTTGTCTAGTGTAGTGTAGATATATAGTGTAGTGTAGTTTAGTGTAGTATAGTGTAGTGTAGTGTAGTGTAGTGTAGTACAGTTATAGTGTAGTGTAGTGTAGTTTAGTGTAGTGTAGATATATAGTGTAGTGTAGTGTAGTGTAGTGTAGTTTAGTGTAGTGTAGTGCAGTACAGTACAGTTATAGTGTAGTCATATATAGTGCAGTTACAGTACAGTAGTACACGTGTGGTGCAGTACAGAACACTATGTGAGGTCAATAAACTAGACGGACGGAGCTGAGGTAAATAATGGTGTAAATGAGCGGGAATTGTCTTTGTAGTTTAGTCTAGTGTAAATATATAGTTATAGTTACAGTGTAGTACAGTACAGAACAGTTACAGTGTAGTGTATACACGTATAGTTCAGTCTAGTACACGTGTGTGTGTGGGGTCAAAATGGTGGATATATATATATATATATATATACAGTACAGTTCACGTGTGTGAGGTCAATGATCACATAAATAATGTTGTAAATGAGCTGGAAATGTGTGTGTCTGTGGTCAATAAATATAAATATATAGTTACAGTGTAGTGTGTGTGTGTGGGGTCAATATTGTTAATATTGTAAATATATATCGTTGTAGTGTAGTGTAGTATAGTGCACATGTAGTACAGTCCAGTACAGAACACTGTGTGTGTGTGGGCTCAATATTGTCAATATATATATATAGTACAGTACAGAACACTGTGTGTGTGCGGGTCAATATTGTTAATGTAGTGTAGTGTAGTACACGTGTGTGTGTGGTCAATATTATTAATATAGTGTAGTGTAGTACACGTGTGTGTGGTCAATATTGTTAATATAGTGTAGTGTAGTACACGTGTGTGTGGTCAATATTGCTAATATAGTGTAGTGTAGTACACGTGTGTGTGTGGTCAATATTGCTAATATAGTGTAGTGTAGTACACGTGTGTGTGTGGTCAATATTGTTAATATAGTGTAGTGTAGTACACGTGTGTGTGGTCAATATGGGTCAATGACCACATAAATACAGTATAGTCAATAAACTAGACGGATGGAGCTGAGGTAAATAATGTTGTAAATGTGTGTGTCTGTGGTCAATAAATATAAATATATAGTTACAGTGTAGTGTGGTGTAGTGTAGTACAGAACTCTATGTGTGTGTGGAGAAATTAGTGGGGTAAATGATGTTGTAAATGAGCGGGAACTGTCTGGTCAATATTGTCAATATATATAAATTTAGCGCAGTTACAGTCCAGTACAGTGTAGTACAGAACAATGTGTGTGTGTGGGGTTAATAAATATATAAATACAGTTACAGTTACAGTATAGTGTAGTATAGTACAGAGAACTGTGTGTGTGTGTGTGTGTGTGTGTGGAAATTAGTGAGGTGAATAATGTTGTAAATGAGCGGGAACTGTCTGTGGTCAATAAATATAAATACAGTTACAGTGCAGTACACGTGTGTGTGTGTGTGTGTGTGGTTAATATATATATTAGTACAGTACAGTGTAGTGTACAGTATAGTCTGTGGGGTCAATATTGTCAATATCACCACATAAATACAGTTATAGTACAGTGTAGTGTAGTCCAGTGCAGAACACTGTGTGTGGGAGAATTAGTGAGGTGAATAATGTTTTAAATGAGCGGGAACTGTCTGTGGTCAATATTGTTAATATCAGCACATAATCTACAGTACAGTACGCGTCTGTGTGTGTGTGTGTGTGTGTGCGCGCGCGTGCGTGCGTGCGTGCGTGCGTGCGTGTGTGTGTGTGTGTGTGTGTGTGCTGGTCATAAATAAACCAGCCTCCACAATAAATAAATAAATCAGCAGCGGAATCAGCAAAATAAATAAACCCGGTAAATCTGGGGGAGAGAGAGAGAGCTGAGGTCAATCTCCGCATAAACTACACGTCTGGGGGAATAAAACTGGGGTCAATAATATAAACTCACCGTCTGGAGCAGCGTCCTGAGATAAAACACGTTATAAACATCTATCTCCCTCTCTCTGGCTCTTAACCCCCCCCCCCCCTCTCTGTAAATAATCAATAAATCACCAAATAAACAACACGTCTGGGGGAATAAACCTAGTAAATGTGGGGTAAATAATGTTATAAACACACAGGGGAGTGGAATAAACACGGTCTGGGGTAAAACTGGGGTAAATAATGTTATAAACACACAGGGGAGCGGAATACACCCGGTCTAGGGTAAATCTGGGGTAAATAAATACGTTTATTGGCCAATTATTCACATACAAGGAATTTGCCTTGGTGCTCCGCCCACAAGTAACAACATGACATACAGTGACAGTAAATAATGTTATAATACAGTAAATAATGTTATAAACACACAGGGGAACAAAATAAACCCAGTCTGGGGTAAAACTGGGGTAAATAATGTTATAAACACACAGGGGGACAAAATACACAAACAGCCCCACAACCATCAGGCTATTGAACTCAACTCAAAAAACCTCTGAACATTAATAGCCCATTATCAGTTTATTTGCACTTTATCTGTTTTATTTATTGATGTGTGTATATATACAAAGGTATATGGACACACTGATCTGTTCTGTATTCATGCCGTCTATATTCTGTTGTGCTGAAGCAAAGCAAGAATTTCATTGTCCTATCTGGGACACGTGACAATAAACTCTCTTGAATCTTGAATAAACCGGGTCTGCGGTAAAACTGAGGTGAATAATGTTATAAACACACAGGGGAGAGGAATAAACCCGGTCTGGGGTAAAACTGGGGTAAATAATGTTATAAACACACAGGGGAGCAGAATAAACCCGGTCTGGGGTAAAACTGGGGTAAATAATGTTATAAACACACAGGGGAGCAGAATAAACGGGGCTGTGGAGTCGTTCCAAAAACACCCGACCCCGACCCCTCGGTAAAATAATTCTAAATCTGCTGTGATGACATTACACAAGTTGACATTTCATAAGAACCACATGAATCATCAGGCTGCCTTTTCAACCCATGTCCATAAAGTTTTGAGTCCAAAGGTTGTAGCTGTGGCTTTTTTATAAATGTTTATTCTTGAAATAAAAACCATAATTCATTATGCTAAAAGAAAACAAAATGACAGAAAGGACCAGGACAAAATTAAAATTCCATTGAATTAAGTAAAAATTATAAAAGCATTACTCCAAAATGTATTAAACCAAGGCCACAGGTCTGAGCTAAACAGCTAAATTATAACAAAATTAATCTCATGTGCAATAGAAATTAAAAGTATATGCCTAGGTAGTTAAGTTTGCTAGAAAAGTATATACCTAAAATGTATTAATAACATCTGAGGAACAGAATAGCTTCTGTCAGAGAGAGACAGAGAGAGAGGGAGAGTGGAGGGAGGGAGGGAGGGAGGAGAGGGGTGAGAGGCTGGAGGTGAAATGGGGGTGAAGTGAGTAGCGGGGGGGGGGGGGGGAAACAGGGAGCAAAGGGAGGATTCAAGGGGGAGTGGGTTTGGTGCCGAGGGGGATGAATGGGGGGGGGGGCAGGGAACTGGGGGGGAGAGAGAGGGGTCGTGACCCCAGGAAGGGGGTAGGGAGCCAGGTGGGGTAAGGTGGGTTCACATTGTTTGGGGGTGGGGAGGAGGGGGGAGGGAGCAAAGGGGGTTAAGGACCAGGAGGCGGCAGGGGTATGGAGGAAGTCACATTGTTTGGGGGTGGGGACGGTGTTGCAGTTTAGGAAGTCAAACCAGGGCAGGGTCTTCACTGTGAATGGCGGGGCGCTGGGGCAAATGTGTAGAGCCGAGGATTCTAGGAGTGAAAGTACGAGTTGGGCCGAAGGGCCTCTTTCCAAAGCTGTATCACTCTATGAATCTATGGCAAAGTGCTGGAGTAACTCAGCGGGTCAGGCAGCATCTATGGAGAAGATAGACACAAAGTGCTGGAGTAATTCAGCGGGTCAGGCAGCATCTGTGGAGAGATTGAATGGGTGACATTTTGGGTCGAGACCCTTCTTTGGTTTAGTTTAGTTTAGTTTAGTTTAGAGATGCTGCGCGGAAACAGGTCTTTCGGCCCGCGGAGTCCGCGCTGACCAGCGATCACCCCGTACGTACACTAGTACTATCCTACCACATTAGGGACAATTTTACAATTTTGCGGAGGCCGATTAATCTGCAACCCTGAACGTCTTTGAAATGTTGGAGGAAACCGGAGCACCCGGAGTGAAAACCCACACAGGTCAAGGGGAGAACGTGCAAACTCCGCGCAGACAGCACCCGTAGTCAGGATCATACCCGGGTCTCTGGCGGTGAGGCAGCAACTGTACCACTGTGCCGCGCAGAATTATATAACGGTTTCCTCCGCCATAAAGGCACCCGATATGTGCTAGTAATGTCCTGTTTGCCAGCTTGTTGACCCTCTGTGTTCCCCTCCTGCAGGGTTTGGTAGGCGTTGCTGTGGACAGAGAGACCGGGGACGTGAGCGGCCATTGAGGGCGGCGAGGGTGCCGGAGAGCACCCCCCCCAACTGCTCGGTGTGTGGGCTGAGCTTCGAGGGGCTGAGCTTCGATGGAGGACCTACATGACGGGGCAAAACCAGGAGAAGCGTTATGAGTGTGACATGTGTGGCAAGGCCTGGCGGTGCCTGAGCGAGCTGGAGATCCACCGGCGGATGCACACGGGAGAACGCCCCTTCACCTGCTCCAACTGCGGCAAGAGCTTCACCAGCTACGCCAACCTGCAGCAGCACAACCGCGTGCACACGGGAGAACGCCCCTTCGACTGCTCCGACTGCGGCAAGAACTTCAAGACAGCGCTAAACCTGACGAGACACCGGCGGTTGCACACGGGCGAGAAGCCCTATGGCTGTTCCACCAGCGGCAAGAGCTTCGCCAGCTACGACAACCTGCAACAGCACAACCGCGTGCACTCTGGTGAGAGGCCCTTCACCTGCTCCACCTGCGGCAAGAGCTACGCCAGCCAACAGCGGCACAACTGTGTGCACAAGAGAGAAAGCCCCTTCACCTGCTCCGACTGTGGCAAAAGCTACAAGTCGTCGCAGGACCTAAAGAGGCACAGGCTCGTGCACACCGGCGAGCGCCCCTTCACCTGCGCCCAGTGCGGAAAAGGCTTCACACATTCCAGCACCCTTCTGCTGCACCAGCGCACCCACACCAGCGAGCGCCCCTTCACCTGCGCCCAGAGCGGCAAGGGCTTCACCCGCTCCGACAACCTGCTGTCCCACCAGCGCACCCACACCGGCGAGTGCCCCTTCACCTGCGCCCAGTGTGGAAAGGGCTTCACCCAGTCCCACAGCCTGCTGTCCCACCAGCGCACCCACACCGGCGAGCGACTCTTCACCTGCGCCCAGGGCGGCAAGGGCTTCACCCGCGCCGACAACCTGCTGGTACACCAGCGGACCCACACCAGCGAGCCCCCCTACACCTGCGCCCAGTGCGGCAAGGGCTTCACCCGCTCCTCCAATCTGCTGTCCCACCAGCGGGCTCACGCCGGCGACCGTCCCATCCCCAACCCGGTGTATGGAGAGCGCTTTGCCATGGCCTCCCATGCCCTGTCTCACCAGTGCGTGCACACCAATGGCCAGCCCTATGACTGCCCGTACTGCGGTGAGGAGTTTGACAGCTCGCGGGGGTTGCGGCAGCACCAGCGGACCCACGCCGGCGAGCAGCTGCTCCCACTGTGATAAGAGAGCACGGTGGATACGGGACCACCAGCGGATATACACCGGAGAGAGACCTTATGTGTGCGCTGAGTGTCAAGTCAAGTTTATTCGTCACATACACATACGAGATGTGCAGTGAAATAAAAAGTGCTCGCGGTAAAGAAAAAAAAAAAAAAATTACAAACAGAATGGAACTGAATCACATATTCTTTTACATATTAAATATTGTAGGTGGAAGGAAAAAGGGAAATAAACAGCAATTTAAAAAAAGCAGTAGAGTGGTTCAGTAAAGTTAGTCCCTGGTGAGATAGGAGCTTACAGTCCTAATGGCCTCAGGGAAGAAACTCCTTCTCAACCTCTCCGTTCTCACCGCATGGCAACGGAGGCGTTTGCCTGACCGTAGCAGCTGGAACAGTCCGTTGCAGGGGTGGAAGGGGTCTCCCATGATCTTATTGGCTCTGGAGTTGCACCTCCTGATGTATAGTTCCTGCAGAGGGGCGAGTGAAGTTCCCATAGTGCGTTCGGCCGAACGCACTACTCTCAGCAGAGCCTTCTTGTCCTGGGCAAGGCAATTCCCAAATCAGATTGTAATATTTCCGGACAAGATGCTTTCCACAGCTGCTGAGTAGAAGCACTGGAGGATCCTCAGAGACACTCTGAATTTCCTCAATTGCCTGAGGTGGTAAAGGCGCTGTGTTGCCTTACTCACGAGTGCTGAGGCGTGTGATGTCCATGTCAGATCCTCAGAGATGTGGACTCCCAGATATTTAAAACAGCTCACCCTATCCACAGTATCCCCATTTATCCTCAATGGTGTGTACGTCCTCAGATGATGTGCCCTCCTAAAGTCCATGATCAGCTCCTTAGTTTTTTTGATGTTCAAGAGGAGGCTGTTATCCTGGCACCAGAGTGCTAGATCAGCCACCTCCTCCCGGTAGGCCTTCTTGTCGTTGTCTGAGATCAGGCCCACCACCACAGTGTCATCAGCAAACTTGATTGTCGAGTTCGAGCTGAACCTAGCCACACAGTCATGTGTGTATAGGGAGTACAGTAGGGGGCTGAGGACGCAACCCTCAAATTAGGGGACCAAAACTGTACACAATACTCCAGGTGTGGTCTCACCAGGGCCCTGTTCAACTGCAGAAGGACCTATTTGCTCCTAGACTCGACTCCTCTCGTTATGAATCCACACTCCCTCAATGGCAAGAATACCTCCCACATTTACAAATAGCTCTGCGTTCCTACCACATGTGACCTTGTGAACTTGTTTGTAATCCGTTGACTGCAGTTCCTGATTATTAAATGAAAGCCGTGGTTGTCAGATAGATTTCTCAGAAGTTGAACGGATGCAGCTCAGAGCAAAGTGTTGGTTTGTCAGTTTGAAAAATGACTTATCTGTGGTCTGTGATGGACTGGGCTACATCTACAATGGTGGGAGTGTGTGATGGACTGGGCTACATCTACAATGGTGGGAGTGTGTGATGGACTGGGCTACATCTACCATGGTGGGAGTGTGTGATGGACTGGGCTACATCTACCATGGTGGGAGTGTGTGATGGACTGGGCTACATCTACAATGGTGGGATGTGTGATGGACTGGGCTACATCTACAATGGTGGGAGTGTGTGATGGACTGGGCTACATCTACAATGGTGGGAGTGTGTGATGGACTGGGCTACATCTACGATGGTGGGAGGTGTGTGTGTGACAATAGACAACAGGTGCAGGAGTAGAGGCCATTCAGCCCTTCGAGCCAGCACCGCCATTCCTATAACCATATAACAATTACAGCACGGAAACAGGCCATCTCGGCCCTACAAGTCCGTGCCGAACACGTATTCTCCCCTAGTCCCATCTACCTGCGCTCAGACCATAATCCTCCATTCCTTTCCCGTCCATATACCTATCCAATTTATTTTGAAATGATAAAATCGAACCTGCCTGCCTCCACCACTTCCACTGGAAGCTCATTCCACACCGCTACCACTCTCTGAGTAAAGAAGTTCCCCCTCATGTTACCCCTAAAGTTCTGTCCCTTAATTCTCAAGTCATGTCCTCTTGTTTGAAACTTCCCTACTCTCAGTGGGAAAAGCTTATCCACGTCAACTCTGTCTATCCCTCTCATCATTTTAAAGACCTCTATCAAGTCCCCCCTTAACCTTCTGCGCCTTAACATTCAATGTGATCACGGCTGATCATCCTCAATCAGTTCCCCGTTCCTGCCTTCTCCCCATATCCCCTGACTCTCTCTCGCTATCTTTAAGAGCCCTATCTAGCTCTCTCTTGAAAGCATCCAGAGAACCGGCCTCCACCGCACTCTGAGGCAGAGAATTCCACAGACTCGCCACTCTCTGGGTGAGAAAGTGTTACCTCATCTCCGTTCTAAATGGCCGACCTCTTATTCTTAAACTGTGTGTGTGGCCCCTGGTTCTGGACTCCCCCAACATCGGGAACATATTTCCTGCCTCTAGCGTTTCCAAACCCTTAACAATCTTATATGTTTCAATGAGATGCCCTCTCATCCTTCTAAACTCCAGAGTGTACAAGCCCAGCCGCTCCATTCTCTCAGCATATGACAGTCCCGCCATCCCGGGAATTAACCTGGTGAACCTACGCTGGGCTCCCTCAATAGCAAGAATGTCCTTCCTCAAATTAGGGGTCCAAAACTGTACACAATACTCCAGGTGTGGTCTCACCAGGGCCCTGTACAACTTCAGAAGGACCTCTTTGCTCCTTGACTCAACTCCTCTTGTTATAAAGGCCAACGTATACGTACACACACACACCTTTCTTCACTGCCTGCTGTACCTGCATGTTTACTTTCACGTGATGGACTGGACAACATCTACAATGACACAGCCCAGACCATCACGCACACGTACAAACACACGCACACGTACACACACGCCCACAATCCAGCCTCCCTTCTATCGCCTCCATCTACACCTCACGCTGCCTTGGAAAGGCCAGCAGCCCAGACCATCACGCACACACACATGCACGCACGCACACACACGTACACGCCACGCACACACAGACGCGCACGCACGCACGCACACACACACATACACGCACACACAGACGCACGCACGCACACACAGACGCGCACGCACACACACACGTACAAGCACGCACACACGTACACGCATGCACGCACACACAGACGCACACGCATGCACACATACACGAGTACACGCACGCACATACATATGTACAGACGCACACACACACGTACACACAGACGTACACACAGACACACGCACGCACATACACATGTACACACACACACGCACACACAGAGACATGCACGCACATACACACACGCACATACACGCACACACAGAGAGAGAGAGACATACACAGACACGTACACACACACACAGCCAGCAGCATCATCGCGGACCAGTCTCACCCCCCACTCCCCTCTACCATCGGGCAAGATGTACAGAAGTGTGTAAACCTACACACACACACACGTACAGGTGAGGCCGGCGGCCATCTTGGTGAGGGCAGGTGAGGTCGGCGGCCATCTTGGTGAGGTCGGCGGCCATCTTGGTGAGGTCGGGGCCATCTTGGTGAGGGCAGGTGAGGTCGGCTGGCGGTTGGAGCTTTGGGCGGGAACAAGATGGAACCCGGACCCTGATGATGGAGATGACGGTGGCGGCTGTAACTGTGGGATAAACATAGAAACATAGACAACAGGTGCAGGAGTAGAGGCCATTCGGCCCTTCGAGCCTGCACCATTCGCCATTCAATATGATCACGGCTGATCATCCAACTCGGTATCCTGTACCTGCCTTCTCTCCATACCCCCTGATCCCTTTAGCCACAAGGGCCACATCTAACTCCCTCTTAAATATAGCCAATGAACTGGCCTCAACTACCTTCTGTGGCAGAGAATTCCACACATTCACCACTCTCTGTGTGTGAAAAAAAATGTTTTTCTCATCTCGGTCCTAAAAGATTTCCCCCTTATCCTTAAACTGTGTGTGGCCCCTTGTTCTGGACTTCCCCAACATCGGGAACAATCTTCCTGCATCTAGCCTGTCCAACCCCTGAAGAATTTTGTACGTTTCTATAAGATCCCCCCTCAATCTTCTAAATTCTAGCGAGTACAAGCCGAGTCTATCCAGGCTTTCTTCATATGAAAGTCCTGACATCCCAGGAATCAGTCTGGCGAACCTTCTCTGTACTCCCTCAACTCCCTCCAGGGCCTAACACAGATGCTTCCTCTTTTACGCTGACGTTATCTCTCTTTACCCTTTACATTTAAAAGTAATTCCGTAAAATTCTATTTAAAAATGTTTTTCTCATCTCGGTCCTAAAAGATTTCCCCCTTATCCTTAAACTGTGACCCCTTGTTCTGGCCTTCCCCAACATCGGGAATAATCTTCCTGCATCTAGCCTGTCCAACTCCTTAAGAATCGAGCCATCTTGGGGAGCAGCTGCTAACCAGCAGCCGTCTGTTTAATTCACTTTTTTTTGCAGTTTTAGTTAGTCCTGTGTTTAGTCCTACACATCTACGAACTTTTTATAGGGGGACAATCGAGAGCACATTAACCAACGGCATCACTTCCTGGTTCGGGAGCTGCAAGGCGTACGAACGGCACCAACTTGACAGGATTGTGAAGACCGCCAGCAGGATTATTGGTGCTCCACTCCCTTTCTTGCTGGACATATACAGGAAGAGATGTATCAACAGAGCCATCTCCATCATCAAAGACCCCTGCAACCCATCGCATCACATATTCTCCATCCTGCCATCTGGGAAGAGGTAGAGGAGCATTATCTGCAAAACCAGCAGGATGCTCCTCAGCTTCTTCCCGCAGGCTATAAGACTGTTAAACGGACTTTGCCCCCTGCCAAAGTATCGCGCACCAACCACCAACCTGGACAGAGCCACTGTCGTGCCGCTGCCGATCGGAACGCCTATTGATGTTTAGTTGAGAGTAGTGTTAAACTTGTTCATGATATATGTATTTTTATTTCTATTTATTTTTTACTGCACACTGAATCGACACTGGTTTGAGTAACGTTTTTTTGTTTCCTCTGGG